>NC_082736.1:321527-609027 GCF_030144855.1 Hypanus sabinus
ATTCACCAAAGCAGTTCCTCCTCATCTCCGTCCGAATTCTACTCCCCCCAATCTTGCGGCTATATCCCCTAGTTCTAGTCTCACTCACCAGTGGAAACAACTTTCCTGCCTCTCTTATCTACTCCTTTCATAATTTTACATGTTTCTACAAGATATCCTCTC
The DNA here is from genome assembly GCF_030144855.1 of Hypanus sabinus. Lineage (NCBI taxonomy): Eukaryota > Metazoa > Chordata > Chondrichthyes > Myliobatiformes > Dasyatidae > Hypanus > Hypanus sabinus. The sequence continues at coordinate 321,690 of NC_082736.1, forward strand.
ATTCTTCTGAATTCCAGTGAGTTCAGTCCCAGGCGACTCAATCTTTCCTCAGAGTCTCACCCCCTCATCTCTGACATCATCCTGGTGAACCTCCTCTGCGCTGCCTCCAGAGTCGCGAGACCAGAACTGCACTCACTGTCCCAGATGCGGCCTCACCAGTACTCTGGCACAGCGGCAGAATAACCTCGCTGCTCTTAAATTCAATGGCCAACGTTCCATTTGCCCTCTCGACAGCCTGCTGTACCTGCCTGCAAACCGACCTTCTGTGATTCGTGCACAATCACTCCCAAGTCCCTCTGCCCAGCGGCATGCTGCAGTCTTTTATCGTTTAAATGATAAGATGTTCCGACCCCTGCGGCACACTGCCCACCTATGATTGCTAACACCCAGTTATCCCAACACTCTGCTTTCGATTGTTTAACCAATCCTCTATTCATGTTAATACATCTCTCCCTACTCTATGCATCCTTATCTTATGAATAAGTATTATGTGGCTCCTTATCCAGCCGCGGCCCATCCTGCCCTGACCAGTGAAGGCAGGGTCCCGCACGCCTTGTCCCACCTCCCGTGATTGACTCTTTCAGCTGAGTATCAGCTGAATAAACCCCCCCCCACCTGCAAACTGCCTTTTCCAAATGCTCCCTTCTGAAAGGCATTATCGTACTATCATCACAAAAACTTATGTTCCTTGCCTCAGGCAGTTAATCCAATCAACCATTCCAGTAATTGCCCCACCCCTCCGTCAGTGTAATATAAAACATTTGTTATAACCCTGTTTACATTGTAAATAAATCCGTGTGCAGGATTCCCTAAAGGTTCATCTGCAGGTTGAGTCTGTGGTGAGGAATGCAAATGCAATGCGAGCATTCATTTCAAAAGGACTAAAATATAAAAACAAGGATGCAATGTTATGGCTTTATAAAGCATTAGTGAGGCCTCACCTGAGCACCGAATGCACTTTTGAAGAGGGTTTAAAGGAGGTTCATGAAAATGATTCCAGGATTGAATGGCTGTGTCAAATAAAGAACACTGGATATGGAGAGGATGTGTCCGATACTGGGGGAGTCTAGGACCAGAGATAGAGTGGATGTGGAGAGGATGTTTCCTGTACTGGGGGAGTCTAGGACCAGAGGACACAGATAGAGTGGATGTGGAGAGGATGTTTCCCATAGTGGGGGAGTCTAGGACCAGAGGACACAGTTAGAGTGGATGTGGAGAGGATGTTTCCTGCAGTGGGGGAGTCTAGGACCAGAGGACACAGATGGAGTTGATGTGGAGAGGATGTTTCCTATAGTGGGGGAGTCTAGGACCAGAGGACACAGATAGATTGGATGTGGAGAGGATGTTTCCTGTAGTGGGGGTGTCTAGGACCAGAGGACACTGATAGAGTGGATGTGGAGAGGATGTTTCCTATAGTGGGGGAGTCTAGGACCAGAGGACACAGATAGAGTGGATGTGGAGAGGATGTTTTCTATAGTGGGGGAGTCTAGGACCAAAGGACACAGATAGAGTGGATGTGGAGAGGATTTCCTATAGTGGGGGAGTCTAGGACCAGAGGACAAAGATAGAGTGGATGTGGAGAGGATGTTTCCTATAGTGGGGGAGTCTAGGACCAGAGGACACAGATAGAGTGGATGTGGAGAGGATGTTTCCTATAGTGGGGGAGTCTGGGACCAGAGGACACAGATAGAGTGGATGTGGAGAGGATGTTTCCTATAGTGGGGGAGTCTAGGACCAGAGGACACAGATAGAGTGGATGTGGAGAGGATGTTACCTATAGTGGGGGAGTCTAGGACCAGAGTACACTGATAGAGTGGATGTGGAGAGGATGTTTCCCATAGTGGGGGAGTCTAGGACCAGAGGACAAAGATAGAGTGGATGTGGAGAGGATGTTTCCTATAGTGGGGGAGTCTAGGACCAGAGGACACAGATAGAGTGGATGTGGAGAGGATGTTTCCTATAGTGGGGGAGTCTAGGACCAGAGGACAATGATAGAGTGGATGTGGAGAGGATGGTTCCTATACGATACTGCACACAGTCATGATGTCATACGACACGGCACATAATGATGATGATGACAGGCTTTTTCCACTGAGGTTGGGTGGGACGACAACTAGAGGTCATGGGTTAAGGGTGAAAGGTGAAATGTCTAAGGGGGACAAATATCTGCACTCATGGGCTGGAAGGAGCTGCCAGTGCAAGTGGATACAAGCTCGAATTCAACATTCAAGAGAAGTTTGGATAGCTACATGGATGGGAGGGGTGCGGAGGGCTGTGACCTGAGTGCAGGTCGATGGGAGCAGGCAGATTAAATGTTCAGCACTGACTGGATGGGCTGAGCTTTCTGTGCTGCACAATATATGTATCAGAATAGTGCTGGCAATATGAAGCTCCATTTCACGGGGGAAATCCACAGAGGCCACCCTCGGGCTGGAGGAGCAACACCTTATTTTGCACCTGGTCACCCTCCAACCTGATGGCATGACATCGATTTTTCTTTGTGGCAAAAAAAAATTCTTTGCCTCTCCCCCCTTCTCCTATTCCTCACCCTGGCCTCTCCCCTCTTCTCCTATTCCCCCACTCTGGCCTCTCCCTCTTCTCCTATTCCCCCACCCTGGCCTCTCCCTCTTCTCCTATTCCCCACCCTGGCCTCTCCCTCTTCTCCTATTCCCCACCCTGGCCTCTCCCCTCTTCTCCTATTCCCCACTCTGGCCTCTCCCCTCTTCTCCTATTCCCCACTCTGGCCTCTCCCCTCTTCTCCTATTCCCCCACCCTGGCCTCTCCCTCTTCTCCTATTCCCCACCCTTGGCCTCTCCCCTCTTCTCCTATACCCCCACCCTGGCCTCTCCCCTCTTCTCCTATTCCCCCACCCTGGCCTCTCCCCTCTTCTCCTATTCCCCACCCTGGCCTCTCCCCTCTTCTCCTATTCCCCACTCTGGCCTCTCCCTCTTCTCCTATTCCCCACCCTGGCCTCTCCCCTCTTCTCCTATTCCCCCACCCTGGCCTCTCCCCTCTTCTCCTATTCCCCACCCTGGCCTCTCCCCTCTTCTCCTATTCCCCACTCTGGCCTCTCCCCTCTTCTCCTATTCCCCACCCTGGCCTCTCCCCTCTTCTCCTATTCCCCACCCTGGCCTCTCCCCTCTTCTCCTATTCCCCACCCTGGCCTCTCCCCTCTTCTCCTATTCCCCACTGGCCTCTCCCCTCTTCTCCTATTCCCCACCCTGGCCTCTCCCTCTTCTCCTATTCCCCCACTCTGGCCTCTCCCCTCTTCTCCTATTCCCCCACCCTGGCCTCTCCCCTCTTCTCCTATTCCCCCACTCTGGCCTCTCCCTCTTCTCCTATTCCCCCACCCTCGGCCTCTCCCCTCTTCTCCTATTCCCCACCCTGGCCTCTCCCCTCTTCTCTATTCCCTACCCTGGCATCTCCCCTCTCCCCCTCTTCCCCACCCTGGCCTCTCCCCTCTTCTCCTATTCCCCCACCCTGGCCTCTCCCCTCTTCTCCTATTCCCCACTCTGGCCTCTCCCCTCTTCTCCTATTCCCCCACCCTGGCCTCTCCCCTCTTCTCCTATTCCCCACACTGGCCTCTCCCTCTTCTCCTATTCCCCACTCTGGACTCTCCCCTCTTCTCCTATTCCCCACTGGCCTCTCCCCTCTTCTCCTATTCCCCACTCTGGCCTCTCCCCTCTTCTCCTATTCCCCCCCCTGGCCTCTCCCCTCTTCTCCTATTCCCCACTCTGGCCTCTCCCCTCTTCTCCTATTCCCCACTCTGGCCTCTCCCCTCTTCTCCTATTCCCCACCCTGGCCTCTCCCCTCTTCTCCTATTCCCCACTCTGGCCTCTCCCCTCTTCTCCTATTCCCCACTCTGGCCTCTCCCCTCTTCTCCTATTCCCCACCCTGGCCTCTCCCCTCTTCTCCTATTCCCCTACCCTGGCCTCTCCCCTCTTCTCCTATTCCCCACTCTGGCCTCTCCCCTCTTCTCCTATTCCCCACCCTGGCCTCTCCCCTCTTCTCCTATTCCCCACCCTGGCCTCTCCCCTCTTCTCCTATTCCCCACTCTGGCCTCTCCCCTCTTCTCCTATTCCCCCACTCTGGCCTCTCCCCCTCTTCTCCTATTCCCCACTCTGGTCTCTCCCCTCTTCTCCTATTCCCCCACTCTGGCCTCTCCCCACTTCTCCTATTCCCCCACCCTGGCCTCTCCCCTCTTCTCCTATTCCCCACTCTGGCCTCTCCCCTCTTCTCCTATTCCCCACCCTGGCCTCTCCCCTCTTCTCCTATTCCCCACCCTGGCCTCTCCCCTCTTCTCCTATTCCCCACCCTGGCCTCTCCCCTCTTCTCCTATTCCCCCACTCTGGCCTCTCCCCTCTTCTCCTATTCCCCACTCTGGCCTCTCCCCTCTTCTCCTATTCCCCACTCTGGCCTCTCCCCTCTTCTCCTATTCCCCACTCTGGCCTCTCCCCTCTTCTCCTATTCCTCACCCTGGCCTCTCCCCTCTTCTCTCCTATTCCCCCACCCTGGCCTCTCCCCTCTTCTCCTATTCCCCCACCCTGGCCTCTCCCCTCTTCTCCTATTCCCCACTCTGGCCTCTCCCCTCTTCTCCTATTCCTCACTCTGGCCTCTCCCCTCTTCTCCTATTCCCCCACCCTGGCCTCTCCCCTCTTCTCCTATTCCCCACTCTGGCCTCTCCCCTCTTCTCCTATTCCCCCACTCTGGCCTCTCCCCTCTTCTCCTATTCCCCCACCCTGGCCTCTCCCCTCTTCTCCTATTCCCCACTCTGGCCTCTCCCCTCTTCTCCTATTCCCCACCCTGGCCTCTCCCCTCTTCTCCTATTCCCCACTCTGGCCTCTCCCCTCTTCTCCTATTCCCCACTCTGGCCTCTCCCCTCTTCTCCTATTCCCCACTCTGGCCTCTCCTCCTATTCCCTCACTCTGGCCTCTCCCCTCTTCTCCTATTCCCCACTCTGGCCTCTCCCCTCTCCCCCTCTTCCCCCACCCTGGCCTCTCCCCTCTTCTCCTATTCCCCACCCTGGCCTCTCCCCTCTCCCCCTCTTCCCCCACCCTGGCCTCTCCCCTCTTCTCCTATTCCCCACCCTGGCCTCTCCCCTCTCCCCCTCTTCCCCCACCCTGGCCTCTCCCCTCTTCTCCTATTCCCCACTCTGGCCTCTCCCCTCTTCTCCTATTCCCCACTCTGGCCTCTCCCCTCTTCTCCTATTCCCCCACTCTGGCCTCTCCCCTCTTCTCCTATTCCCCACCCTGGCCTCTCCCCTCTTCTCCTATTCCCCCACCCTGGCCTCTCCCCTCTTCTCCTATTCCCCACTCTGGCCTCTCCCCTCTTCTCCTATTCCCCACTCTGGCCTCTCCCCTCTTCTCCTATTCCCCCACCCTGGCCTCTCCCCTCTTCTCCTATTCCCCCACTCTGGCCTCTCCCCTCTTCTCCTATTCCCCACCCTGGCCTCTCCCCTCTTCTCCTATTCCCCACTCTGGCCTCTCCCCTCTTCTCCTATTCCCCACTCTGGCCTCTCCCCTCTTCTCCTATTCCCCACCCTGGCCTCTCCCCTCTTCTCCTATTCCCCACTCTGGCCTCTCCCCTCTTCTCCTATTCCCCACTGGCCTCTCCCCTCTTCTCCTATTCCCCACCCTGGCCTCTCCCCTCTTCTCCTATTCCCCACTCTGGTCTCTCCCCTCTTCTCCTATTCCCCACTGGCCTCTCCCCTCTTCTCCTATTCCCCACACTGGCCTCTCCCCTCTTCTCCTATTCCCCCACCCTGGCCTCTCCCCTCTTCTCCTATTCCCCCACTCTGGCCTCTCCCCTCTTCTCCTATTCCCCACCCTGGCCTCTCCCCTCTTCTCCTATTCCCCACTCTGGCCTCTCCCCTCTTCTCCTATTCCCCCACCCTGGCCTCTCCCCTCTTCTCCTATTCCCCACTCTGGCCTCTCCCCTCTTCTCCTATTCCCCCACCCTGGCCTCTCCCCTCTTCTCCTATTCCCCACTCTGGCCTCTCCCCTCTTCTCCTATTCCCCACTCTGGCCTCTCCCCTCTTCTCCTATTCCCCCACTCTGGCCTCTCCCCTCTTCTCCTATTCCCCACCCTGGCCTCTCCCCTCTTCTCCTATTCCCCACCCTGGCCTCTCCCCTCTTCTCCTATTCCCCACTCTGGCCTCTCCCCTCTTCTCCTATTCCCCACCCTGGCCTCTCCCCTCTTCTCCTATTCCCCACTCTGGCCTCTCCCCTCTTCTCCTATTCCCCACTCTGGCCTCTCCCCTCTTCTCCTATTCCCCACTCTGGCCTCTCCCCTCTTCTCCTATTCCCCCACCCTGGCCTCTCCCCCTCTTCTCCTATTCCCCCACTCTGGCCTCTCCCCCTCTTCTCCTATTCCCCACTCTGGTCTCTCCCCTCTTCTCCTATTCCCCACTCTGGCCTCTCCCCTCTTCTCCTATTCCCCACCCTGGCCTCTCCCCTCTTCTCCTATTCCCCACTCTGGCCTCTCCCCTCTTCTCCTATTCCCCACCCTGGCCTCTCCCCTCTTCTCCTATTCCCCACTCTGGCCTCTCCCCTCTTCTCCTATTCCTCACTCTGGCCTCTCCCCTCTTCTCCTATTCCCCACCTGGCCTCTCCCCTCTTCTCCTATTCCCCACTCTGGCCTCTCCCTCTTCTCCTATTCCCCACTCTGGCCTCTCCCCTCTTCTCCTATTCCCCACTCTGGCCTCTCCCCTCTTCTCCTATTCCCCAATCTGGCCTCTCCCCTCTTCTCCTATTCCCCACCCTGGCCTCTCCCCTCTTCTCCTATTCCCCACTCTGGCCTCTCCCCTCTTCTCCTATTCCCCACTGGCCTCTCCCCTCTTCTCCTATTCCCCACCCTGGCCTCTCCCCTCTTCTCCTATTCCCCACCCTGGCCTCTCCCCTCTTCTCCTATTCCCCCACCCTGGCCTCTCCCCTCTTCTCCTATTCCCCACTGGCCTCTCCCCTCTTCTCCTATTCCCCACCTGGCCTCTCCCCTCTTCTCCTATTCCCCACCCTGGCCTCTCCCTCTTCTCCTATTCCCCACCCTGGCCTCTCCCCTCTTCTCCTATTCCCCACTGGCCTCTCCCCTCTTCTCCTATTCCCCACTGGCCTCTCCCCTCTTCTCCTATTCCCCACCCTGGCCTCTCCCCTCTTCTCCTATTCCCCACTCTGGCCTCTCCCCTCTTCTCCTATTCCCCCACCCTGGCCTCTCCCCTCTTCTCCTATTCCCCACTCTGGCCTCTCCCCTCTTCTCCTATTCCCCACCCTGGCCTCTCCCCTCTTCTCCTATTCCCCACCCTGGCCTCTCCCCTCTTCTCCTATTCCCCACCCTGGCCTCTCCCCTCTTCTCCTATTCCCCCACCCTGGCCTCTCCCCTCTTCTCCTATTCCCCACCCTGGCCTCTCCCCTCTTCTCCTATTCCCCACTGGCCTCTCCCCTCTTCTCCTATTCCCCACCCTGGCCTCTCCCCTCTTCTCCTATTCCCCTCTGGCCTCTCCCCTCTTCTCCTATTCCCCACCCTGGCCTTCTCCCTCTTCTCCTATTCCCCACCCTGGCCTCTCCCCTCTCCCCCTCTTCTCCACCCTGGCCTCTCCCCTCTTCTCCTATTCCTCACTCTGGCCTCTCCCCTCTTCTCCTATTCCCCCACTCTGGCCTCTCCCCTCTTCTCCTATTCCCCACCCTGGCCTCTCCCCTCTCCCCCTCTTCTCCACCCTGGCCTCTCCCCTCTTCTCCTATTCCCCACTCTGGCCTCTCCCCTCTTCTCCTATTCCCCACCCTGGCCTCTCCCCTCTTCTCCTATTCCCCCACTCTGGCCTCTCCCCTCTTCTCCTATTCCCCACCCTGGCCTCTCCCCTCTTCTCCTATTCCCCACCCTGGCCTCTCCCCTCTCCCCCTCTTCTCCACCCTGGCCTCTCCCCTCTTCTCCTATTCCCCACTCTGGCCTCTCCCCTCTTCTCCTATTCCCCCACTCTGGCCTCTCCCCTCTTCTCCTATTCCCCCACTCTGGCCTCTCCCCCTCTTCTCCTATTCCCCACTCTGGTCTCTCCCCTCTTCTCCTATTCCCCCACTCTGGCCTCTCCCCTCTTCTCCTATTCCCCCACCCTGGCCTCTCCCCTCTTCTCCTATTCCCCACTCTGGCCTCTCCCCTCTTCTCCTATTCCCCCACCCTGGCCTCTCCCCTCTTCTCCTATTCCCCACTCTGGCCTCTCCCCTCTTCTCCTATTCCCCACTCTGGCCTCTCCCCTCTTCTCCTATTCCCCACTCTGGCCTCTCCCCCTCTTCTCCTATTCCCCACTCTGGTCTCTCCCCTCTTCTCCTATTCCCCACTCTGGCCTCTCCCCTCTTCTCCTATTCCCCACTCTGGCCTCTCCCCTCTTCTCCTATTCCCCACTCTGGCCTCTCCCCTCTTCTCCTATTCCCCACTCTGGCCTCTCCCCTCTTCTCCTATTCCCCCACCCTGGCCTCTCCCCTCTTCTCCTATTCCCCACTCTGGCCTCTCCCCTCTTCTCCTATTCCCCACTCTGGCCTCTCCCCTCTTCTCCTATTCCCCCACCCTGGCCTCTCCCCTCTTCTCCTATTCCCCCACCCTGGCCTCTCCCCTCTTCTCCTATTCCCCACTCTGGCCTCTCCCCTCTTCTCCTATTCCCCCACCCTGGCCTCTCCCCTCTTCTCCTATTCCCCACTCTGGCCTCTCCCCTCTTCTCCTATTCCCCACTCTGGCCTCTCCCCTCTTCTCCTATTCCCCACTCTGGCCTCTCCCCTCTTCTCCTATTCCCCACTCTGGCCTCTCCCCTCTTCTCCTATTCCCCACTCTGGCCTCTCCCCTCTTCTCCTATTCCCCACTCTGGCCTCTCCCCTCTTCTCCTATTCCCCACTCTGGCCTCTCCCCTCTTCTCCTATTCCCCACTCTGGCCTCTCCCCTCTTCTCCTATTCCCCACTCTGGCCTCTCCCCTCTTCTCCTATTCCCCACCCTGGCCTCTCCCCTCTTCTCCTATTCCCCACTCTGGCCTCTCCCCTCTTCTCCTATTCCCCACTCTGGTCTCTCCCCTCTTCTCCTATTCCCCACTCTGGCCTCTCCCCTCTTCTCCTATTCCCCCACCCTGGCCTCTCCCCTCTTCTCCTATTCCCCACTCTGGCCTCTCCCCTCTTCTCCTATTCCCCACTCTGGCCTCTCCCCTCTTCTCCTATTCCCCACTCTGGCCTCTCCCCTCTTCTCCTATTCCCCACTCTGGCCTCTCCCCTCTTCTCCTATTCCCCACTCTGGCCTCTCCCCTCTTCTCCTATTCCCCACACTGGCCTCTCCCCTCTTCTCCTATTCCCCCACCCTGGCCTCTCCCCTCTTCTCCTATTCCCCCACCCTGGCCTCTCCCCTCTTCTCCTATTCCCCTACCCTGGCCTCTCCCCTCTCCCCCTCTTCCCCACCCTGGCCTCTCCCCTCTTCTCCTATTCCCCCACTCTGGCCTCTCACCTCCCCCTCCCCTTTCTCCACACTCCACTCTCCCCTCCTGTCAGCTTTCCCTCATCTCCAGTCCTTCGCCTCTCCCACCTGCCTGACTTCACCCATCATCTTCCAGCCATCTTCCCTCCCCTCCTGCCTCAATCTTTATTCTCCCCTCCTTTCTAGCCCTGATGAAGGGTCTCGGCCTGAAGTGTCGACTGTTTATTCATTTCCATAGATGCTGCCTGACCTGCTGAGTTCCTCCAGCATTTTGTGTGTGTTGCTTTGAGCTTTCCAATACACCTGTTTGTGACAAGTAAAGCTGATTTCTGATCGTCCGTCCGTCCGTCAGACGTTTTGCCTCATTTCAAACCATCTCAGTTTGAAAAACACAACAGGGGCTGTATTTCAACCACGAGGAGATCTGCAGATGCTGGAAATCCAAGCAACACACACATTGCTGGTGGAACGCAGCATTTTATGCGAGGGGCTATATTTCATTAGGAGTTTGTGGAGATTTGTCTTGTCACCAAAGACACTCGCAACTTTCCCCAGAACTACCATGGAGAGCGTTCTAACTGGTCTGGTAGGGGGTGGGGCTGCACCCGGTCAGAATAAGCTGCAGAGAGTTGTAAACTCAGTCAGCTCCATCACAGGCACCAGCCACACCAGCATCCAGGGCATCTGCAAGAAGTCTATCATTGAGGACCCACATCACCCAGGACATGCCCTATTCTCATTGCTACCATCAGGGAGGAGGTACAGGAGCCTGAAGACACACACTCAGCGATTCAGGAACAGCTTCTTCCCCTCTGCCATCAGGGAGGAGGTACAGGAGCCTGAAGACACACACTCAGCGATTCAGGAACAGCTTCTCCCCCTCTGCCATCAGGGAGGAGGTACAGGAGCCTGAAGACACACACTCAACGATTCAGGAACAGCTTCTCCCCCTCTGCCATCAGGGAGGAGGTACAGGAGCCTGAAGACACACACTCGACGATTCAGGAACAGCTTCTCCCCTCTGCCATCAGGGAGGAGGTACAGGAGCCTGAAGACACACCCTCAACGATTCAGGAACAGCTTCTCCCCTCTGCCATCAGGGAGGAGGTACAGGAGCCTGAAGACACACACTCAACGATTCAGGAACAGCTTCTTCCCCTCTGCCATCAGGGAGGAGGTACAGGAGCCTGAAGACACACACTCAGCGATTCAGGAACAGCTTCTCCCCCTCTGCCATCAGGGAGGAGGTACAGGAGCCTGAAGACACACACTCAGCGATTCAGGAACAGCTTCTTCCCCTCTGCCATCAGGGAGGAGGTACAGGAGCCTGAAGACACACACTCAGTGATTCAGGAACAGCTTCTTCCCCTCTGCCATCAGGGAGGAGGTACAGGAGCCTGAAGACACACATTCAACGATTCAGGAACAGCTTCTCCCCCTCTGCCATCAGGGAGGAGGTACAGGAGCCTGAAGACACACATTCAACGATTCAGGAACAGCTTCTCCCCCTCTGCCATCAGGGAGGAGGTACAGGAGCCTGAAGACACACACTCAACGATTCAGGAATAGCTTCTTCCCCTCTGCCATCAGATTTCCGAATGGCAGCTCGGAGGTGTCAGTGTTGCAGTTGAACAGGAGAGACTATGGAGCCATGAGGGAGGAGCTGGCCAAAGTTAAATGGACAGATATCCTAGCCGAAAAGACAGTGGAACAGCAATGGCAGGTATTCTTGGGAATAATGCACAAGGTGCAAAATCAGTTCATCCCCCAGAGAAGGAAGGATTCAAAGGGGGGAAAGGGGGCACAGTGGTTGACAAAGGAAGTCAGAGATTGCATAGCATTAAAAAAAAAGAAGTATGACAGAGCTAAGGTGAGTGGGAAGACAGATGATTGGGAAATTTTTAAGGAACAACAGAACATAACTAAAAAGGCAATACGGGGAGAAAAAATGAGATACGAATGCAAGCTAGCCAGGAATATAAAGGAGGATAGCAAAAGCTTTTTTAGGTATGTGAAGAGAAAGAAGATAGTTAAGAACAATGTTGGGCCCTTGAAGAATGAATTAGGTGAAATTGTTATGGGAAACAGAGAAATGGCAGAAGAATTTACTAAGTACTTTAGATCTGTCTTCACTAGGGAAGACACAAGCAATCTCCCAGATGTATGCACGGGCCAAGGACATAGGGTAACAGAGGAAATGAAACAGATTGACATTAGGAAGGAAATGGTGATGAGAAGACTGATGGGACTGAAGGCTGACAAATCCCCAGGTCCAGATGGTCTGCATCTTAGGGTACTAAAGGAGGTGGCTCTGGAAATTGCAGATGCATTGGTAAACATTTTCCAATGTTCCTTAGATTCAGGATCAGTTCCTGAGGATTGGAGAATGGCTAATGTTATCCCACTTTTTAAGAAAGGAGGGAGGGAGAAAACAGAGAACTATCGACCTGTCAGCCTGACATCAGTAGTGGGGAAGATGCTAGAGTCCATTATTAAAGATGAAATTGTGGCATATCTAGATAGCAGTGATAGGATTGGGCTGAGCCAACATGAATTTGGCTATTGGAGTTTTTCAAGGATGTAGCCAGGAAGTTAGACGGGGGAGATCCAGTGTTCCTCGATTTTCAGAAGGCATTTGGTAAGGTCCCACATAGGAGATTGGTGGGTAAAATCAGAGCTCATGGCATTGGGGGGAAGATATTGACATGGATAGAAAACTGGTTGGCAGATAGAAAGCAAAGGGTAGCGGTGAATGGGTGTTTCTCGGAATGGCAGGTGGTGACTAGTGGGTGCCACAGGGCTTGGTATTGGGACCACAGCTGTTTACAATTTACGTCAACTATTTAGATGAAGGCATTGAGAATACCATCAGCAAATTTGCTGATGATACTAAGCTGGGTGGCAGTGTGACATGTGATGCGGATGTTAGGAGAATTCAGGGTGACTCGGATAGGCTGAGTGAGTGGGCAGATACTTGGCAGATGACGTTTAATGTGAATAAGTGTGAGGTTATCCACTTTGGGAGTAAGAACATGATGGCAGATTATTACCTGAACAGTGTAGAGTTAGGTAGGGGAGAAATACAAAGAGATCTAGGAGTCCTTGTTCATCAGTCACTGAAGGTGAATGAGCAAGTGCAGCAGGCAGTGAAGAGGGCTAATGGAATGTTGGCCTTTATTACAAAGGGAATTGAGTCCAAGAGCAAGGAAATCCTCTTGCATTTGTACAGGGCCCTGGTGAGACCACACCTGGAGTACTGTGTACAGTTTTGGTCTCCAGGGTTAAGGAAGGACATCCTGGCTGTAGAGGAAGTGCAGCGTAGATTCACAAGGTTAATTCCTGGGATGTCTGGACTGTCTTATGCAGAGAGATTAGAGGGACTGGGCTTGTACACGCTGGAATTAAGAGGATTGAGACCCCAGGGATCTAATTGCACATATATGATTATTAAGGGATTGGACAAGATAGAGGCAGGAAATATGTTCCAGATGCTGGGAGAGTCCAGTACCAGAGGGCATGGTTTAAGAACAAGGGGTAGGTCATTTAGGACAGAGTTAAGGAAAAACTTCTTCTCCCAGAGAGTTGTGGAGGTGTGGAATGCACTGCCTCAGAAGGCAGTGGAAGCCAATTCTCTGGATGCTTTCAAGAATGAGCCAGATAGGTATCTTATGGATAGGGGAATCAAGGGATATGGGGACAAGGCAGGAACCGGGTATTGATAGTAGATGATCAGCCATGATCTCAGAATGGCAGTGCAGACTCAAAGGGCCGAATGGTCTACTTTTGCACCTATTGTCTATTGTCTATTGACAGTGAACCCATGAACATCACCTCACCAGTATTTCTTTTTTTTGCACTATTTAATTCTTCCTGTAAGCTAGAGTTTGTATGACATACTGCAGTGTACTGTTGCAGCATAAGCAGCAGCAGTGATGTTAAACCCGAGCCTGGGCCTCAGGGCTCCCCCTGCTGCTGGGCCGCGAGCCGACCGGGGGAGCTCCCCTCTGGGATCCCAGCCAAGGGAGCCCACTGAAAGCTCTTTCTGACGCTCCCAGAGCTATAAATAACAGAGCTTGTCACTGACAGTGTGTTCAACAGGAAGTGCTCGAAAAAGGCTGCGAGCTTCAAGACGATATGGGTTGGGCTGAGGCTTTGCATCTGTTATTATGCACCCAACGCGGATAAAGGCGGCCATTTTCCTCGGTCTCCCTCACTCTCCTCTAAAACATCTCTCTACACTGGCTGGCAACGTGCCCACCATACCTTCTCTTTCCGATCTTACATCAGCCTCCCTCCCTCCTCATCCTCCCATTCCTTATCACCCTCCCCATCACACCTTTCCCTCTCTCCCATCCCTATCTCCACTCACACTCCCGTCCCATCCCTTCTTGACAGGAACACCCTCCTGTTACCTCCTACACTCCTCTCCTACCGCCTCTCCCTGACCCTCCTTCCCATCTCCCACTTCCCCCTCCATCTCCACTCACAACCCCTCCGACATCCCCTCCCATTCCCCATATCCCACTACCCCTATTTCCTTTCACACCCCTCTCTCTCATCCCTACCTCCCTTCCTGTCAACCGCACACTCCCATTACCTCCTGTACTGCTCCCTCTCGCCCACCATGACCGTCTCCCGTGTCCACCTGTCCGTAGCCCTCACATCACCATCGCCCAAGCGCACTCTCTCGATGCCCCTGTACCCCATCCCCTCCTCCATTCCTCTTTTGCCCACCACACCCATCCCTTTCTCCTCTACTCTCTCCACCTCACCCTCGCACACACTCCTCACCCTCCAGCCCAACATCCACGTTCCTGTGAGAGGATGGTTCCTGTAGTGGGGGAGTCTAGGACCAGAGGAAACAGATAGAGTGGATGTGGAGAGGATGTTTCCTGTAGTGTAGGAGACTAGGACCAGAGGACACAGATAGAGTGGATGTGGAGAGGATGTTTCCTATAGAGGGGGAGTCTAGGACCAGAGGAAACAGATAGAGTGGATGTGGAGAGGATGTTTCCTGTAGTGTAGGAGACTAGGACCAGAGGACACAGATAGAGTGGATGTGGAGAGGATGTTTCCTATGGTGGGGGAGTCTAGGACCAGAGGATACAGATAGAGTGGATGTGGAGAGGATGTTTCCTGTAGTGGGGGACTCTAGGACCAGAGGACACAGATAGAGTGGATGTGGAGAGGATGTTTCCTATAGACGGGGAGTCTAGGACCAGAGGACACAGATAGAGTGGATGTGGAGAGGATGTTTCCTGTAGTGGGTGAGTCTGGGACCAGAGGAAACAGATAGAATGGATGTGGAGAGGATGTTTCCTATGGTCGGGGAGTCTAGGACCAGAGGACACAGATAGAGTGGATGTGGAGAGGATGTTTCCTATAGAGGGGGAGTCTAGGACCAGAGGACACAGATAGAGTGGATGTGGAGAGGATGTTTCCTATAGTGGGGGAGTCTAGGACCAGAGGACACAGACAGAGTGGATGTGGAGAGGATGTTTCCTGTAGTGGGGGAGTCTAGGACCAGAGGACTCAGATAGAGTGGATGTGGAGAGGATGTTTCCTATAGTGGGGGAGTCTATGACCAGAGGACACAGATACAGTGGATGTGGAGAGGATGGTTCCTATGGGGGGGTGGGAGAGAGTCTAGGACCAGAGGACACAGATAGAGTGGATGTGGAGAGGATGTTTCCTGTAGTGGGGGAGTCTATGACCAGAGGACACAGATACAGTGGATGTGGAGAGGATGGTTCCTATGGGGGGGTGGGAGAGAGTCTAGGACCAGAGGACACAGATGGAGTGGATGTGGAGAGGATGTTTCCTATAGTGGGGGAGTCTAGGACCAGAGGACACAGATACAGTGGATGTGGAGAGGATGTTTCCTGTAGTGGGGGAGTCTAGGACCAGAGGACACAGATCGAGTGGATGTGGAGAGGATGTTTCCTATAGTGGGGGAGTCTAGGACCAGAGGACACAGATACAGTGGATGTGGAGAGGATGTTTCCTGTAGTGGGGGAGTCTAGGACCAGAGGACACAGATACAGTGGATGTGGAGAGGATGTTTCCTGTAGTGGGGGAGTCTAGGACCAGAGGACACAGATCGAGTGGATGTGGAGAGGATGTTTCCTGTAGTGGGTGAGTCTAGGACCAGAGGACACAGATAGGGTGGATGTGGAGAGGATGTTTCCTGTAGTTGGGGAGTCTAGGTCCAGAGGACACAGATAGAGTGGATGTGGAGAGGATGTTTCCTATGGGGGGGTGGGAGAGAGTCTAGGACCAGAGGACACAGCCTCAGAATAGAGAGACGTCCATTTCGAACGGAGATGAGGAGGAATTTCTTGCCAGAGGGTGGTGAATCTGTGGAGGTGGTGTCATGGGGTATAGTTAAAGCTGAGAATGACAGGTCGTGATTACTCAGGCTGCCGGTGGAGAAGGCAGAAGAACGGGGTTGAGAGGGAAAATAAATCAGCCAGGATGGAATGGCAGTGTAGACTCGATGGGCCAAATGGCCTAATTATGCACCAAGGACTTGTATGTCCCATTGGCTGAAACATCACTGTGGTCCCGATTTGCATCTCTGCAGCCCTGCCTGGTGGCAGCAACATGGGGCATCAAGGACTTGCATTTTGTGCGGAAGACGTCTGCATCAAGAGTCCTTCCTTGCTGAACACATTCCAAATCACTTAACTGTTCAATTAATTACTAACGGCAACGTTGGAGAAAGTAAAGTACCCCACACCCAGGCCCGCCATCTTCCAGGGAAGGAAGTCCCACGCCACCAGGCCCAGGGCCAACAAGTTCCCTTCAGCCAGCAGCTTCCTGAGCCGACCGACACAACCCTAATCACCCCCTCAGCAACGGGACCCTACTGACCACCCGGTCGACCTGTCTCTGACTCTGGTTTTGCACCGATGTCCTGCAACTTCAGTCGGGTATAACTTTCTCAAAATGGTTGTTGTGACGAGTCTGGGGTGGTAGTGTTGTGGGCAACGGTCATCACTCTCACGTTCAGCTCCCACCACTGGCGAGCAATCTCGTGAAAAGGAGAGTTTAACGTGGCAGTCTCTCCCTGCCGGTAAACAGTCTCTCCCTGTCGGTACACAGTCTCTCCCTGTCGGTACTCAGTCTCTCCCTGCCGGTACACAGTCTCTCCCTGTCGGTACTCAGTCTCTCCCCGTCGGTACACAGTCTCTCCCTGTCGGTACTCAGTCTCTCCCTGTCGGTACACAGTCTCTCCCTGTCGGTACTCAGTCTCTCCCCGTCGGTACACAGTCTCTCCCTGCCGGTACACAGTCTCTCCCTGTCGGTACTCAGACTCTCCCTGTCGGTACACAGTCTCTCCCTGTCGGTACACAGTCTCTCTCTGTCGGTACACAGTCTCTCCCCGTCGGTACACAGTCTCTCCCCGTCGGTACTCAGTCTCTCCCCGTCGGTACACAGTCTCTCCCCGTCGGTACACAGTCTCTCCCTGTCGGTACTCAGTCTCTCCCTGTCGGTACACAGTCTCTCCCTGTCGGTACTCAGTCTCTCCCTGTCGGTACTCAGTCTCTCCCTGTCGGTACACAGTCTCTCCCTGTCGGTACTCAGTCTCTCCCTGTCGGTACACAGTCTCTCCCTGTCGGTACTCAGTCTCTCCCTGTCGGTACTCAGTCTCTCCCTGTCGGTACTCAGTCTCTCCCTGTCGGTACACAGTCTCTCCCAGTCGGTACAGAGTCTCTCCCTGTCGGTACACAGTCTCTCCCCGTCGGTACACAGTCTCTCCCTGTCGGTACACAGTCTCTCCCTGTCGGTACACAGTCTCTCCCTGTAGGTACACAGTCTCTCCCTGTCGGTACACAGACTCTCCCTGTCGGTACTCAGTCTCTCCCTGTCGGTACTCAGTCTCTCCCTGTCGGTACACAGTCTCTCCCCGTCGGTACACAGACTCTCCCCGTCGGTACTCAGTCTCTCCCCGTCGGTACTCAGTCTCTCCCTGTCGGTACACAGTCTCTCCCTGTCGGTACACAGTCTCTCCCCGTCGGTACTCAGTCTCTCCCCGTCGGTACACAGTCTCTCCCTGCCGGTACTCAGTCTCTCCCTGCCGGTACACAGTCTCTCCCTGTCGGTACTCAGTCTCTCCCTGTCGGTACACAGTCTCTCCCTGTCGGTACTCAGACTCTCCCTGTCGGTACTCAGACTCTCCCTGTCGGTACACAGTCTCTCCCCGTCGGTACACAGTCTCTCCCCGTCGGTACACAGTCTCTCCCTGTCGGTACTCAGTCTCTCCACGTCGGTACACAGTCTCTCCCTGTCGGTACACAGTCTCTCCCTGTCGGTACACAGTCTCTCCCTGTCGGTACACAGTCTCTCCCTGTCGGTACTCAGCCTCTCCCCGCCGGTACACAGTCTCTCCCCGTCGGTACACAGTCTCTCCCCGTCGGTACACAGTCTCTCCCTGTCGGTACACAGTCTCTCCCTGTCGGTACTCAGTCACTCCCTGTCGGTACTCAGTCTCTCCCTGTCGGTACTCAGTCTCTCCCTGTCGGTACTCAGTCTCTCCCTGTCGGTACTCAGTCTCTCCCTGTCTGTACACAGTCTCTCCCCGTCGGTACTCAGTCTCTCCCCGCCGGTACACAGTCTCTCCCCGTCGGTACACAGTCTCTCCCCGTCGGTACACAGTCTCTCCCTGTCGGTACTCAGTCTCTCCCTGCCGGTACACAGTCTCTCCCTGTCGGTACTCAGTCTCTCCCTGTCTGTACACAGTCTCTCCCTGTCGGTACACAGTCTCTCCCTGTCGGTACACAGTCTCTCCCTGTCGGTACTCAGTCTCTCCCTGTCGGTACACAGTCTCTCCCTGTCTGTACTCAGTCTCTCCCTGTCGGTACACAGTCTCTCCCCGTCGGTACTCAGTCTCTCCCTGCCGGTACACAGTCTCTCCCTGTCGGTACACAGTCTCTCCCCGTCGGTACTCAGTCTCTCCCTGCCGGTACTCAGTCTCTCCCTGTCGGTACTCAGTCTCTCCCTGTCGGTACTCAGTCTCTCCCTGTCGGTACTCAGTCTCTCCCTGTCGGTACTCAGTCTCTCCCTGTCGGTACTCAGTCTCTCCCTGTCGGTACACAGTCTCTCCCTGTCTGTACTCAGTCTCTCCCTGTCGGTACACAGTCTCTCCCCGTCGGTACACAGTCTCTCCCCGTCGGTACACAGTCTCTCCCTGTCGGTACACAGTCTCTCCCTGTCGGTACTCAGTCTCTCCCTGTCGGTACACAGTCGCTCCCCGTCGGTACTCAGTCTCTCCCCGTCGGTACTCAGTCTCTCCCCGTCGGTACACAGTCTCTCCCTGTCGGTACTCAGTCTCTCCCTGTCGGTACACAGTCTCTCCCTGTCGGTACTCAGTCTCTCCCTGTCGGTACACAGTCTCTCCCCGTCGGTACTCAGTCTCTCCCTGTCGGTACTCAGTCTCTCCCCGTCGGTACTCAGTCTCTCCCCGTCGGTACACAGTCTCTCCCTGTCGGTACACAGTCTCTCCCCGTCGGTACTCAGACTCTCCCTGTCGGTACACAGTCTCTCCCTGTCGGTACTCAGTCTCTCCCCGTCGGTACTCAGTCTCCCCCTGTCGGTACTCAGTCTCTCCCTGTCGGTACTCAGTCTCTCCCCGCCGGTACACAGTCTCTCCCTGTCGGTACGCAGTCTCTCCCCGTCGGTACTCAGTCTCTCCCCGTCGGTACTCAGTCTCTCCCCGTCGGTACTCAGTCTCTCCCTGTCGGTACTCAGTCTCTCCCCGCCGGTACACAGTCTCTCCCCGTCGGTACTCAGTCTCTCCCTGTCGGTACTCAGTCTCTCCCCGTCGGTACACAGTCTCTCCCTGTCGGTACTCAGTCTCTCCCCGTCGGTACTCAGTCTCTCCCTGTCGGTACTCAGTCTCTCCCTGTCGGTACACAGTCTCTCCCCGTCGGTACACAGTCTCTCCCCGTCGGTACACAGTCTCTCCCTGTCCGTACACAGTCTCTCCCTGTCGGTACTCAGTCTCTCCCTGCCGATACACAGTCTCTCCCACAGCAAGCCTCAGGTAGTGCCTCCTCACTGGCGACACACTGAAACCGAACTCGTTTCAGAGTCTGGCTGAACTACAGAGGATGGGACGGCGGTTTGGCCCCCGCACACACAGCACGCTGGCCCACCGGTGTGCGGACACACCCTGGTGAAACAGATCCCCGGCTACGGGTGCCTCATGGGCAGCCTCGGCCGAGACGAAGGCTACAGGAGTAAACCCAGACAGCAGATCCGGAGCCGAGCCCCTAAGGCGGCTGGACGTCACTGAACATCCTCCCGGCAGCTCCTGCGGTCAAGCCGGTGACAAACGAGTTGCTTCATAAGCTTTACTTTGGACTGCAATGGAGAGGCCGAGAGGGGGATCTTGACCACTGGGCATCTCAGATTCTCCATACCCTCCGCCCAGGCTTGTACCGAGAGAGGGATCTTGACCACTGGGCATCTCAGATTCTCCATACCCTCCGCCCAGGCTTGTACCGAGAGAGGGATCTTGACCACTGGGCATCTCAGGATCTCCACACCTTCCACCCAGGCTTGTACCGAGAGAGGGATCTTGACCACTGGGCATCTCAGGATCTCCACACCTTCCACCCAGGCTTGTACCGAGAGGGGGATCTTGACCACTGGGCATCTCAGGATCTCCACACCTTCCACCCAGGCTTGTACCGAGAGGGGGATCTTGACCACTGGGCATCTCAGGATCTCCATACCTTCCACCCAGGCTTGTACCGAGAGGGGGATCTTGAACACTGGACATCTCAGGATCTCCACACCTTCCACCCAGGCTTGTACCGAGAGGGGGATCTTGACCACTGGGCATCTCAGGATCTCCACACCTTCCACCCAGGCTTGTACCGAGAGGGGGATCTTGACCACTGGGCATCTCAGGATCTCCACACCTTCCACCCAGGCTTGTACCGAGACGGGGATCTTGACCACTGGACATCTCAGATTCTCCATACCTTCCACCCAGGCTTGTACCGAGAGGGGGATCTTGACCACTGGACATCTCAGATTCTCCACACCTTCCACCCAGGCTTGTACCGAGAGGGGGATCTTGACCACTGGACATCTCAGATTCTCCATACCTTCCACCCAGGCTTGTACCGAGAGGGGGATCTTGACCACTGGACATCTCAGGATCTCCATACCTTCCACCCAGGCTTGTACCGAGAGGGGGATCTTGACCACTGGGCATCTCATATTCTCCACACCTTCCACCCAGGCTTGTACCGAGAGGGGGATCTTGACCACTGGGCATCTCAGGATCTCCACACCTTCCACCCAGGCTTGTACCGAGAGGGGGATCTTGACCACTGGGCATCTCAGATTCTCCACACCTTCCACCCAGGCTTGTACCGAGAGGGGGATCTTGACCACTGGGCATCTCAGATTCTCCACACCTTCCACCCAGGCTTGTGATGGTGATCATCACCCACTGTCCTTCCAGACAGACAGATGCCAACCACCAGTACAATTCATATTCTGTGTGTTGTCTGTACCTGCGTGCCTGTGACACTTCTGCAAGTTTTACATTGTACTGTTACCCACCCTACCTGGCCACAAGACAGAGCTTCCTTATTCAAAGCCACAGTTGGGTTTATCGTCATCTGCACAAGTCCAGACGTGTGCAGATGAAATGAAAAACATACTTGCAGCAGAATCACAGGCACAAAGCATCAGGTACAGCACTCCCAGGGAAAGACGGACATCACATGAATTACACACACAGAACATCACAGCACAGAAATAGGCCTTTGGCCCTTCTTGGCTGTGCTGAACGATTTTTCTGCCTCGTCCCACTGACCTGCACTTGGACCATATCCCTCCATACACCTCTCAACCACGTACCTGTACAAGTTTTTCTTAAATGTCAAAAGTGAGCCTGCATTCACCATTTCATCCAGCAGCTCATTCCACACTCCCACCACTCTCTGTGTGAAGAAGCCCCCACTAATGTTCCCTTTAAACTTTTCCCCTTCACCCTTAACCCATTAACACATTTCCAGTATAAAACAACACAGCTAAGACAAAGAGAAGACCATTACAGTGAAAGGCATTGCTGTACTGAGGTGGTGTCGGTCAGTTCAAGAACCCGATGGTTGAAGGGAAGTAGACGTTCCTGAATCTGGTGCTGTGGGACATCAGGCTCAGATGCTGCCTTCCTGAGGCACCCCTCCTGTAGATACGACGGACCGAGGGGAGGGACCCCTCCTGTAGATACGACGGACCGAGTGAGGCACCCCTCCTGTAGATACGACGGACCGAGTGCGGCACCCCTCCTGTAGATACGACGGACCGAGTGAGGCACCCCTCCTGTAGATACGACGGACCGAGTGAGGCACCCCTCCTGTAGATACGACGGCCCGAGGGGAGGGACCCCTCCTGTAGATACGACGGACCGAGTGAGGCACCCCTCCTGTAGATACGACGGCCCGAGGGGAGGGACCCCTCCTGTAGATACGACGGACCGAGTGAGGCACCCCTCCTGTAGATACGACGGACCGAGGGGAGGGACCTCTCCTGTAGATACGACGGACCGAGTGAGGCACCCCTCCTGTAGATACGACGGACCGAGTGAGGCACCCCTCCTGTAGATACGACAGCCCGAGGGGAGGGACCTCTCCTGTAGATACGACGGACCGAGTGAGGCACCCCTCCTGTAGATACGACGGACCGAGTGAGGCACCCCTCCTGTAGATACGACGGACCGAGTGAGGCACCCCTCCTGTAGATACGGCGGACCGAGTGAGGCACCCCTCCTGTAGATACGACGGACCGAGTGAGGCACCCCTCCTGTAAATACGACGGACCGAGGGGAGGGACCTCTCCTGTAGATACGATGGACCGAGTGAGGCACCCCTCCTGTAGATACGACGGACCGAGTGAGGCACCCCTCCTGTAGATACGACGGACCGAGTGAGGCACCCCTCCTGTAGATACGACGGACCGAGTGAGGCACCCCTCCTGTAGATACGACGGACCGAGGGGAGGGACCCCTCCTATAGATACGACGGACCGAGTGAGGCACCCCTCCTGTAGATACGACGGACCGAGTGCGGCACCCCTCCTGTAGATACGACGGACCGAGTGAGGCACCCCTCCTGTAGATATGACGGACCGAGGGGAGGGACCCCTCCTGTAGATACAACGGACCGAGTGAGGCACCCCTCCTGTAGATATGACGGACCGAGGGGAGGGACCCCTCCTGTAGATACAATTGACCGAGTGAGGCACCCCTCCTGTAGATACGACGGACCGAGTGAGGCACCCCTCCTGTAGATACAACGGACCGAGTGAGGCACCCCTCCTGTAGATACAACGGACCATGTGAGGCACCCCTCCTGTAGATACGACGGACCGAGTGAGGCACCCCTCCTGTAGATACGACGGCCCGAGGGGAGGGACCCCTCCTGTAGATACAATGGACCGAGGGGAGGGACCCCTCCTGTAGATACGACGGACCGAGTGAGGCACCCCTCCTGTAGATACGACGGACCGAGGGGAGGGACCCCTCCTGTAGATACGACGGACCGAGTGAGGCACCCCTCCTGTAGATACGACGGACCGAGTGAGGCACCCCTCCTGTAGATACGACGGACCGAGTGAGGCACCCCTCCTGTAGATACGACGGCCCGAGGGGAGGGACCTCTCCTGTAGATACGACGGACCGAGGGGAGGGACCCCTCCTGTAGATACGACGGACCGAGGGGAGGGACCCCTCCTGTAGATACGACGGACCGAGTGAGATACCCCTCCTGTAGATACAACGGACCGAGGGGAGGGACCCCTCCTGTAGATACGACGGACCGAGTGAGGCACCCCTCCTGTAGATACGACGGACCGAGGGGAGGGACCCCTCCTGTAGATACGACGGACCATGTGAGGCACCCCTCCTGTAGATACAATGGACCGAGGGGAGGGACCCCTCCTGTAGATACGACGGACCGAGTGAGGCACCCCTCCTGTAGATACGACGGACCGAGGGGAGGGACCCCTCCTGTAGATACGATGGACCGAGTGAGGCACCCCTCCTGTAGATACGACAGACCGAGGGGAGGGACCCCTCCTGTAGATACGACGGACCGAGGGGAGGGACGCGCCCACGATGCACCGGGCTGAGTCCATCACCCTGCAACCTTTTACACTCCTGCACATTCGAACTGCCATACCAGACGGCCGGAAAGAACTCCAGTCGGCAAATCAGTGAATTCAGACGAATCTAGGACAGTGGAAGCAGACAGACCAGTTGCCTTTCTTCTTGTCAAGAGAAGGAGGCTGCCATTTTATGAAGAGTTCTCCATTTTGAGTTGAAGTCGCTTGAACAGTGTTCTAAAGTTGACAGAATGATGCCTCAGGTAATCTGCTGATCGAGGGATAATTGCCAAGTACGAAGTTATTTGTGAGGTGTCCTTTGGTTGGATTTAGCAGATTTGTGAATGTTGGTCTGCGTGATTCAACCTGATTAAGAACAAACAGCCATAAAATACTGATTGTCACTGTCTGGGAAGAGGGCAATAAGTGGATGCTGGCCCGGAACAGAGCCAATAAAATGATGTTAAAGGTCAGTCACATGACCTAGAGCCAATGACACTGGAATGCAATATTTGAATTGGTAAGAAATTAATGTAAAAGCAGAGGCTTCAAATGTGCTGCCCGCGGTAACTCTGTAGCAGAACAACTATCATGGACGTGAGGTGTCCCACAACACATGGAGATTCGAAATGGGACGTCAAGGAACGTGTGACCAGCAGCAGAAACTGCTTTTTAAACTGGTAATATCTTTTCTGCTCATGGAAGGCTGGCTAAACTTAGTGGGTGTGCACACAGCTATTGGTTGTGTGAGTTCATGTGTTCTCCCGTTGAGACAATAAAGATACTTGTCAGTAATTGCAGATTCTCTCTGCACCTCCTTGTAATAACCATCAGTGTAATAACGTTCCTCAAAGTCTCGTTTCGAATCTCCACGTGTTATGGGACACCTCACATGCACAATAGTCGTTCTACAGAGTTACTGCCGGCAGTACATTCATTACTTACCAATTCAAATACAGTCGGCCCTCCTCATCCACGGGGGATTGGTTCTGGGACACCCCCCCCCCCGTGGATACCAAAAAACGCAGATGCTCAAATCCCTTATTTAGCCTGAGCAGTGCGGTGGTCTTCAGGACCCAGCAGAACCCCGGACCTTATTTAACCTGTCTCCGTGCGGTGGACATTAGGACCTGGCGGCGCAGCTCTGAATCCGCAGTGTTTCTGTTTGTGAAAATAATCGCCATCACAATTGAAAATAAGGTGGAAGTAATAAAGCAATCGGAAAGAGGTGAAACGCCATCGGTCACTGGAAAAGCGTTAGGCTACAGTCAGCCAACGATCGAAACAATTTTAATGGAGCATGTGAAGGGCTCTGCCCCGATGAAAGCTACAATTATTACTAGGCAACGTGGTGGTTTAATTATTGAAATACATATGTTTTTTCAGTGTTTTATATGCATAGAAAGGTAAAATGTCTACTATATACTAACGTTTGACTAACTGACACTAAATAATACCGGATGTACCTGTTCCGACTTCAAATCCGACTTAAGGACGGACTCAGGAACGGAACTCGTTCATAACCCGGGGACTGTCTGTACTTTAAAATCATCTCTAAATTACTTATAATACCTAATACAATGCAAATGTATCTAAATAATTGTTATACTGTATTGTTTAGGGAACAACGACAAGACAAAATAGTCTGTACATGCTCAAATAGTGAGTGCTGGAGAGACAACTTCCGGGTTTTCCCGATCCGCAATTGGTTGAATGCACACATGCAGAACCCGCGGATAAGGAGGGCTGACTGTATTGCATTCCAGTGTCATTGGCTGTAGGTCACCTTTATATTGCCTCTGTTCTGCCCTCTTCCCAGACAGTGACAATCAGTATTTTATGGCTGTTTTTTCTTAATCAGGTTGAATCACGCAGACCAACATTCACAAATCTGCTAAATCCAACCAAAGGACACCTCACAAGTAACTTCGTACTATTTCAGCAGATTCACAATGTGTCAACTTTGAAACAGTGATCAAGCCTTTAGCTCAAAATGGAGAATTCACTGATTTGCGGCCTGGAGTCCAACACAAGCAGTCAGGATACTGTCAGCAGTAAATCGGCAAAGTCATGCCTGAGTGTTCAGACAAGACAAAGCTCTTCAAACTCCATCTCTGCCCTGTCCGCGTGCCTGCCGCTGGCGAGTCTCGCAATGACTGTACCTGAGGTGGAAGGTCGCAGTGTCGACGATGATGTTACTGGACAAGGTGAAGGTCTCGGCAGTGATCAGCACACGCAGAGGGAGATAGAGGGGCCTGAGACAGGAAAACAGACATTGTCAGTCAGTCAGCAGAGTGGACAGCATCAAAATGGCGGTGAGGGGACCAAGCAAGGACTGGCGGTGGGGGGGGTGAGGGGACCAGGCGAGGAATGACGGTGAGGGGGGGGAGGGGACCAGGTGAGGAATGGCGGTGGGGGGTGAGGGGACCAGGCGAGGAATGACGGTGGGGGGGGGTGAGGGGACCAGGCGAGGAATGACGGTGGGGGGGGGGTGAGGGGACCAGGCGAGGAATGACGGTGGGGGGGGGGGTGAGGGGACCAGGCGAGGAATGACGGTGGGGGGGGGTGAGGGGACCAGGCGAGGAATGACGGTGAGGGGGGGGAGGGGACCAGGTGAGGAATGGCGGTGGGGGGTGAGGGGACCAGGCGAGGAATGACGGTGGGGGGGGGTGAGGGGACCAGGCGAGGAATGACGGTGAGGGGGGGGAGGGGACCAGGTGAGGAATGGCGGTGGGGGGTGAGGGGACCAGGCGAGGAATGACGGTGGGGGGGGGGGTGAGGGACCAGGCGAGGAATGATGGTGGGGGGGGAGGGGAGGGGACCAGGCGAAGAATGGCGGTGAGGGGGGGAGGGGACCAGGTGAGGAATGGCGGTGGGGGGGGAGGAGACCAGGCGAGGAATGACGGTGGGGGGAGGGGGAGGGGACCAGGCGAGGAATGGTGGTGGGGGGAGGGGGAGGGGACCAGGCGAGGAATGGCGGTGAGGGGAGGGGGAGGGGACCAGGCGAGGAATGGTGGTGAGGGGGGGAGGGGACCAGGCGAGGAATGGCGGTGAGGGGAGGGGGAGGGGACCAGGCGAGGAATGGTGGTGGGGGGAGGGGGAGGGGACCAGGCGAGGAATGGTGGTGGGAGGAGGGGGAGGGGACCAGGCGAGGAATGGCGGTGAGGGGAGGGGGAGGGGACCAGGCGAGGAATGGTGGTGGGGGGAGGGGGAGGGGACCAGGCGAAGAATGGCGGTGAGGGGGGGAGGGGACCAGGCGAGGAATGGTGGTGAGGGGGGGAGGGGACCAGGCGAGGAATGGCAGTGGGGGGGGGGAGGGGGCCAGGCGAGTAATGGCGGTGAGGGGGGGAGGGGAGGGGACCAGGCGAGGAATGGTGGTGGGGAGTGGGGGGGATCAGGTGAGGAATGGCGGTGAGGGGGGAGGGGACCAGGTGAGGAATGGTGGTGAGGGGGGGAGGGGAGGGGACCAGGCGAGGAATGGTGGTGGGGGGAGGGGGAGGGGACCAGGTTAGGAATGGCGGTGAGGGGAGGGGGAGGGGACCAGGCGAAGAATGGCGGTGGGGGGGGTGAGGGGACCAGGCGAGGAATTACGGTGGGGGGGGGAGGGGAGGGGACCAGGTTAGGAATGGCGGTGAGGGGAGGGGGAGGGGACCAGGTGAGGAATTACGGTGGGGGGGAGGGGAGGGGACCAGGTGAGGAATTACGGTGGGGGGGGAGGGGAGGGGACCAGGCGAGGAATTACGGTGGGGGGGGGGAGGGGAGGGGACCAGGCGAGGAATGGTGGTGGGGGGAGGGGGAGGGGACCAGGCGAAGAATGGCAGTGGGGGGGGGAGGGGACCAGGCGAGGAATGGCGGTGAGGGGGGGAGGGGAGGGGACCAGGCGAGGAATGGTGGTGGGGGGAGGGGGAGGGGACCAGGTGAGGAATGGCGGTGAGGGTAGGGGGAGGGGACCAGGTGAGGAATGGCGGTGAGGGGGGAGGGGACCAGGTGAGGAATGGTGGTGAGGGGGGGAGGGGGCCAGGCGATGAATGGCGGTGGGAGGGGGAGGGGACCAGGCGAGGAATGGCGGTGAGGGGGGGAGGGGACCAGGCGAGGAATGGCGGTGAGGGGGGAAGGGGACCAGGCGAGGAATGGCGGTGAGGGGGGAGGAGACCAGGCGAGGAATGGCGTTGAGGGGGGGAGGGGACCAGGCGAGGAATGACGGTGAGGGGGGGAGGGGACCAGGCGAGGAATGGCGGTGAGGGGGGGAGGGGACCTGGCGAGGAATGGCGGTGAGGGGGGGAGGGGACCAGGCGAGGAATGGCGGTGAGGGGGGGAGGGGACCTGGCGAGGAATGGCGGTGAGGGAGGGAGGGGGCCAGGTGAGGAATGGCGGTGGGAGGGGGAGGGGACCAGGTGAGGAATGGC
This sequence comes from Hypanus sabinus, assembly GCF_030144855.1. Taxonomy (NCBI): domain Eukaryota; kingdom Metazoa; phylum Chordata; class Chondrichthyes; order Myliobatiformes; family Dasyatidae; genus Hypanus; species Hypanus sabinus. Next base: position 349,656 of record NC_082736.1, read on the forward strand.
GGTGAGGGGGGGAGGGGACCAGGCGAGGAATGGCGGTGAGGGGGGAAGGGGAGGGGACCAGGCGAGGAATGGCGGTGGGGGGGAGGGGATCAGGCGAGGAATGGCGGTGGGGGGGAGGGGACCAGGCGAGAAATGGCGGTGAGGGGGGGAGGGGACCAGGTGAGGAATGGCGGTGAGGGGGGGAGGGGACCAGGTGAGGAATGACGGTGGGGGGGAGGGGAGGGGACCAGGCGAGGAATGGCGGTGAGGGGGGGAGGGGACCAGGCGAGGAATGGCGGTGAGGGGAAGGGGAGGGGAACAGGTGAGGAATGGCGGTGGGGGGGAGGGGACCAGGCGAGGAATGGCGGTGAGGGGGGGAGGGGACCAGGTGAGGAATGGCGGCGAGGGGAGGGGACCAGGCGAGGAATGGCGGTGGGGGGGGAGGGGAGGGGACCAGGCGAGGAATTACGGTGGGGGGGGAGGGGAGGGGACCAGGTGAGGAATTACGGTGGGGGGGGAGGGGAGGGGACCAGGCGAGGAATTACGGTGGGGGGGGGAGGGGAGGGGACCAGGCGAGGAATGGTGGTGGGGGGAGGGGGAGGGGACCAGGCGAAGAATGGCAGTGGGGGGGGGGGGAGGGGACCAGGCGAGGAATGGCGGTGAGGGGGGGAGGGGAGGGGACCAGGCGAGGAATGGTGGTGGGGGGAAGGGGAGGGGACCAGGTGAGGAATGGCGGTGAGGGTAGGGGGAGGGGACCAGGTGAGGAATGGCGGTGAGGGGGGAGGGGACCAGGTGAGGAATGGTGGTGAGGGGGGGAGGGGGCCAGGCGACGAATGGCGGTGGGGGGGGAGGGGACCAGGCAAGGAATGGCGGTGAGGGGAGGGGGAGGGGACCAGGTGAGGAATGGCGGTGAGGGGGGAGGGGAGGGGGCCAGGCGACGAATGGCGGTGGGAGGGGGAGGGGACCAGGCGAGGAATGGCGGTGAGGGGGGAGGAGACCAGGCGAGGAATGGCGTTGAGGGGGGGAGGGGACCAGGCGAGGAATGGCGGTGAGGGGGGGAGGGGACCTGGCGAGGAATGGCGGTGAGGGAGGGAGGGGGACAGGTGAGGAATGGCGGTGGGAGGGGGAGGGGACCAGGTGAGGAATGGCGGTGAGGGGGGGAGGGGACCAGGCGAGGAATGGCGGTGAGGGGGGAAGGGGAGGGGACCAGGCGAGGAATGGCGGTGGGGGGGAGGGGATCAGGCGAGGAATGGCGGTGGGGGGGAGGGGACCAGGCGAGAAATGGCGGTGAGGGGGGGAGGGGACCAGGTGAGGAATGGCGGTGAGGGGGGGAGGGGACCAGGCGAGGAATGGCGGTGAGGGGAAGGGGAGGGGAACAGGTGAGGAATGGCGGTGGGGGGGAGGGGACCAGGCGAGGAATGGCGGTGAGGGGGGGAGGGGACCAGGTGAGGAATGGCGGCGAGGGGAGGGGACCAGGCGAGGAATGGCGGTGGGGGGGGAGGGGAGGGGACCAGGCGAGGAATTACGGTGGGGGGGGGAGGGGAGGGGACCAGGCGAGGAATGGTGGTGGGGGGAGGGGGAGGAGACCAGGTGAGGAATTACGGTGGGGGGGAGGGGAGGGGACCAGGTGAGGAATTACGGTGGGGGGGGAGGGGAGGGGACCAGGCGAGGAATTACGGTGGGGGGGAGGGGAGGGGACCAGGTGAGGAATTACGGTGGGGGGGGAGGGGAGGGGACCAGGCGAGGAATGGTGGTGGGGGGAGGGGGAGGAGACCAGGTGAGGAATTACGGTGGGGGGGAGGGGAGGGGACCAGGTGAGGAATTACGGTGGGGGGGGGAGGGGAGGGGACCAGGCGAGGAATGGCGGTGAGGGGGGGAGGGGACCAGGCGAGGAATGGCGGTGAGGGGGGGAGGGGACCAGGCGAGGAATGGCGGTGAGGGGAAGGGGAGGGGAACAGGTGAGGAATGGCGGTGGGGGGGAGGGGACCAGGCGAGGAATGGCGGTGAGGGGGGGGAGGGGACCAGGTGAGGAATGGCGGTGAGGGGGGGAGGGGACCAGGCGAGGAATGGCGGTGAGGGGAAGGGGAGGGGAACAGGTGAGGAATGGCGGTGGGGGGGAGGGGACCAGGCGAGGAATGGCGGTGAGGGGGGGGAGGGGACCAGGTGAGGAATGGCGGTGAGGGGAGGGGACCAGGCGAGGAATGGCGGTGAGGGGGGGAGGGGAGGGGACCAGGCGAGGAATGGCGGTGAGGGGGGCTGGAACCGCATGTGGGACAGTCCCATCCCTGCACATTGTAATGGGCACCGGGGGGCCTGAGGGGAGAGAGGACAAGGGAATAGATAGAGACGGGATGGGGTCTGCAGGAGCGAGCAAGCAGGGAAAGGTTTTCAACAGCAATTACGAACCTCAGGAGATAGCGCCGCAGAATGGAAGAGAAATGGCAAAGAGCAAAGGTGAGACAGGATGACGGGGAAGGAGCGGTTTTGAACTGGAGAGGGAAATGGAGGTGGGGGTAAGGAGGACGGAGTGGTGAGTGAAGACAGAGAGCAGCTTTGGGTGAGGCTGATCACAGTCCGAAGGACGGAGCTCAGGTGGGGAGTGGAGGAGAGAGTACCCCTGTAGTCAAGTGAGTAGGTGAGTGTGGAAGACAGTAATCACGGTCGGAGTGACAGAGCCCGGGAGGGGGTGAGAGTGTTTACCTGTAGTCGAGTGCACAGCTGAGTAGGTGAGTGTGTAAGACAGTGATCACGTTTGGGGGGACGTAGCCCAGGATTGGTTCATCCAGCACATCGAAGAAATCCATCAGCTGTGAGAGAACAAGCACAGTGGTTACATCCTCTCCACATCCACTCTATCTGTGTCCTCTGGTCATAGACTCCCCCACTATCAGAAACATCCTCTCCACATCCACTCTATCTGTGTCCTCTGGTCCCAGACTCCCCCAGTATAGGAAACATCCTCTCCATATCCACTCCATCTGTGTCCTCTGGTCCCAGACTCCCCCAGTATAGGAAACATCCTCTCCACATCCACTCATATCTGTGTCCTCTGGTCCTAGACTCCCCCACTATAGGAAACATCCTCTCCACATCCACTCTATCTGTGTCCTCTGGTCCCAGACTCCCCCAGTATAGGAAACATCCTCTCCACATCCACTCCATCTGTGTACTCTGGTCCTAGACTCCCCCACTATAGGAAACATCCTCTCCACATCCACTCCATCTGTGTACTCTGGTCCTAGACTCCCCCACTGTAGGAAACATCCTCTCCACATCCACTCTATCTGTGTCCTCTGGTCCTAGACTCCCCCACTATGGGAAACATCCTCTCCACATCCACTCCATCTGTGTACTCTGATCCTGTAGGGAACCTATCATTAATGTGATAGCAGTGAAGTAGAAGACTCACAGAAGGACAGGAACACGGTCTGAACGACCTCTGCTCAAAGGCCTGTCAGTGACAGGGACGAGGGAAGCAGGGTTGCCCTGCAGGGTGGTTGGAGGGACCATTGTGTGTGACTCACCTGCTCGTGCCAGCTCTGGTTGGCGAGGGCCATCCGGTGACACAAAGTCGCACCTTGCAGCCTCAGAGCGACCAGGAATTCCTGGAAACGGGAACGAGAACGATGAGGTCAGGAGCGGAGCTGGGAGAAAGCAGCAGGCATGATGCAGAATCCATAACTCACAGCCTGCAATGGCAGACGGTTCCCCTCCCGATGCCCCTACCCTACCTCCACCAACCCACCCCCTAACCCATGGTGGGCTCCATCGCACGTCCAATAGTAAATGCGTCACGTAGCCCTACCCACATCCGTCAGCAATCCGGCTCCAGCACCCACATGGGCCTCTGAATGAGTAAAGCATGCCCGTCACATGGGCGAAATACAGTGCGATTCTCCTCCCACAGGCCAGCTACGGTGTGATTACCCCACTCGGACCGGGTACGGTGTGATTACCCCACTCTCGGCCCGGGTTCGGTGTGATTACCCCACTCTCGGCCCGGGTTCGGTGTGATTACCCCACTCTCGGCCCGGGTACGGTGTGATTATCCCACTCTCGGACCGGGTACGGTGTGATTACCCCACTCTCGGCCCGGGTTCGGTGTGATTACCCCACTCTCGGCCCGGGTACGGTGAGATTATCCCACTCTCGGCCCGGGTACCGTGTGATTACCCCACCCTCGGACCGGGTACGGTGTGATTACCCCACTCTCGGCCCGGGTACCGTGAGATTACCCCACTCTCGGCCCGGGTACAGTGTGATTACCCCACTCTCGGCCCGGGTACGGTGTGATTACCCCACTCTCGGGCCGGGTACGGTGTGATTACCCCACTCTCGGACCGGGTACGGTGTGATTACCCCACTCTCGGCCCGGGTACCGTGTGATTACCCCACTCTCGGCCCGGGTACGGTGTGATTACCCCACTCTCGGACCGGGTACGGTGTGATTACCCCACTCTCGGACCGGGTACGGTGTGATTACCCCACTCTCGGACCGGGTACGGTGTGATTACCCCACTCTCGGCCCGGGTACGGTGTGATTACCCCACTCTCGGCCCGGGTACGGTGTGATTACCCCACTCTCGGCCCGGGTACGGTGTGATTACCCCACTCTCGGCCCGGGTTCGGTGTGATTACCCCACTCTCGGCCCGGGTACGGTGTGATTATCCCACTCTCGGACCGGGTACGGTATGATTATCCCACTCGGACCGGGTACGGTGTGATTACCCCACTCTCGGCCCGGGTACGGTGTGATTACCCCACTCTCGGCCCGGGTACGGTGTGATTACCCCACTCTCGGACCGGGTACGGTGTGATTACCCCACTCTCGGACCGGGTACGGTGTGATTACCCCACTCTCGGACCGGGTACGGTGTGATTACCCCACTCTCGGGCCGGGTACGGTGTGATTATCCCACTCTCGGCCCGGGTACGGTGTGATTACCCCACTCATGGCCCGGGTACGGTGTGATTACCCCACTCTCGGACCGGGTACGGTGTGATTATCCCACTCTCGGACCTGGTACGGTGTGATTACCCCACTCTCGGCCCGGGTACAGTGTGATTACCCCACTCTCGGCCCGGGTTCGGTGTGATTACCCCACTCTCGGCCCGGGTACGGTGTGATTACCCCACTCTCGGCCCGGGTACGGTGTGATTACCCCACTCTCGGCCCGGGTACGGTGTGATTACCCCACTCTCGGCCCAGGTACGGTGTGATTACCCCACTCTCGGCCCGGGTACGGTGTGATTACCCCACTCTCGGCCCGGGTTCGGTGAGATTATCCCACTCTCGGCCCGGGTACGGTGTGATTACCCCACTCTCGGGCCGGGTACGGTGTGATTACCCCACTCATGGCCCGGGTACGGTGTGATTACCCCACTCTCGGGCCGGGTACCGTGTGATTATCCCACTCTCAGCCCGGGTACAGTGTGATTACCCCACTCTCGGGCCGGGTACGGTGTGATTACCCCACTCTCGGCCCAGGTACGGTGTGATTACCCCACTCTCGGGCCGGGTACGGTGTGATTATCCCACTCTCGGCCCGGGTACCGTGTGATTACCCCACTCTCGGCCCGGGTACGGTGAGATTATCCCACTCTCGGCCCGGGTACGGTGTGATTACCCCACTCTCGGCCCGGGTACCGTGTGATTACCCCACTCTCGGCCCGGGTACGGTGTGATTACCCCACTCTCGGCCCGGGTACCGTGTGATTACCCCACCCTCGGCCCAGATACGGTGTGATTACCCCACTCTCGGCCCGGGTACAGTGTGATTACCCCACTCTCGGACCGGGTACGGTGTGATTACCCCACTCTCGGACCGGGTACGGTGTGATTACCCCACTCTCGGCCCGGGTTCGGTGTGATTACCCCACTCTCGGACCGGGTACGGTGTGATTACCCCACTCTCGGCCCGGGTACGGTGTGATTACCCCACTCTCTGGCTGGCTACAGTGTGATTATCCCACTCTCGGACCGGGTATGGTGTGATTACCCCACTCTCGGCCCGGGTACGGTGTGATTATCCCACTCTCGGACCGGGTATGGTGTGATTACCCCACTCTCGGCCCGGGTACGGTGTGATTACCCCACTCTCGGCCCGGGTACTGTGTGATTACCCCACTCTTGGGCCAGGTACCATGTGATTACCCCACTCTCGGGCTGGGTATGGTGCGATTACCCCACCCATGGTACGGGCACGGTGCGATTACCCCACTCTCGGGCCGGTACGGTGCGATTACCCCATTCTTGGGCCCGCCACAATGTGATTACCCCAATCTCAGGGTGTGTATGGTGTGATTACCCGAATCTCGGCTGGACGCGGTGTGATTACCCCTCTCTCGGGGCAGGTATGGTGTGATTACCCGAATCTCGGCTGGACGGGGTGATTACCCCTCTCTCAGGGCGGGTATGGTGTGATTACCCGAATCTCGGCTGGACGCGGTGTGATTACCCCTCTCTCGGGGCGGGTATGGTGTGATTACCCGAATCTCGGCTGGACGCGGTGTGATTACCCCTCTCTCGGGGCAGGTATGGTGTGATTACCCGAATCTCGGCTGGACGCGGTGTGATTACCCCTCTCTCGGGGCGGGTATGGTGTGATTACCCGAATCTCGGCTGGACGCGGTGTGATTACCCCTCTCTCAGGGCGGGTATGGTGTGATTACCCGAATCTCGGCTGGACGCGGTGTGATTACCCCAATCTCGGGGCGGGTATGGTGTGATTACCCGAATCTCGGCTGGACGCGGTGTGATTACCCCTCTCTCGGGGCAGGTATGGTGTGATTACCCGAATCTCGGCTGGACGCGGTGTGATTACCCCTCTCTCGGGGCGGGTATGGTGTGATTACTCGAATCTCGGCTGGACGCGGTGTGATTACCCCTCTCTCGGGGCGGGTATGGTGTGATTACCCGAATCTCAGCTGGACGCGGTGTGATTACCCCTCTCTCAGGGCGGGTATGGTGTGATTACCCGAATCTCGGCTGGACGCGGTGTGATTACCCCTCTCTCAGGGCGGGTATGGTGTGATTACCCGAATCTCGGCTGGACGCGGTGTGATTACCCCTCTCTCGGGGCGGGTATGGTGTGATTACCCGAATCTCGGCTGGACGCGGTGTGATTACCCCTCTCTCGGGGCGGGTATGGTGTGATTACCCGAATCTCGGCTGGACGCGGTGTGATTACCCCTCTCTCGGGGCGGGTATGGTGTGATTACCCGAATCTCAGCTGGACGCGGTGTGATTACCCCTCTCTCAGGGCGGGTATGGTGTGATTACCCGAATCTCGGCTGGACGCGGTGTGATTACCCCAATCTCGGGGCGGGTATGGTGTGATTACCCGAATCTCGGCTGGACGCGGTGTGATTACCCCTCTCTCGGGGCAGGTATGGTGTGATTACCTGAATCTCGGCTGGACGCGGTGTGATTACCCCTCTCTCGGGGCGTGTATGGTGTGATTACTCGAATCTCGGCTGGACGCGGTGTGATTACCCCTCTCTCAGGGCGGGTATGGTGTGATTACCCGAATCTCGGCTGGACGTGGTGTGATTACCCCTCTCTCAGGGCGGGTATGGTGTGATTACCCCTCTCAGGTCGAGCATGTTGTGATTTCCCTGCTCAGGCCAGATACAACGCGTTGTCCATAGAAGGGAACTAAGGTAGAAAATATTTGCTTTCGGGGGCATGGATTAGCCTATGGAGGAGGCTATTTAAGCAGATAGTGGCTGGATGGGCCAAATAACCTCAGTTGTATAAAAACACAAAATGCTGGCAGAACTCAGCAGGCCAGACAGCATCTATGGGAGGAGGTAGTGACGACGTTTCGGGCCGAAACCCTCTATCAGGAGATGAAAACCCTCAAAACTTCACCCCATTGCTAGTTTCGATCTCGTTGCAGGGTGCAGTCCTGCAGACAGACAAGTACCTTGATGTTGTTCGTGGTGTCCAGGGTGGTCTTGATGGCGACAGCCAGCATGCGCAGGCTCCTGTCTCTCCGCCCTGGGGCCGCAGAGGAGCCTGTGGCCAGCACCTCGTCCGTGAACAGGATGGTCGGGGGTAGACCCGCTGGGGCAGTGAAGCTTGGCACTTCTAACATCTCCGGGAGGGGGTAGTCCTCCACGTCAGCTGCAGGGCAGAGAGAAAAAACATGATATTCTGCTGGGCAGAGGGGATGGGAGGTTAGTCGCTGCTCAGCGGCTGATTGGCAGTCATTCCCTCAGTCAGAGAGCGGCAAAGCATTGGAACAGCCCTTCGGCCCTTCTTGTCCTTGCCCACCCGACTTACTCCCATTTCCCTGCGTTTGGTCCCTATTCCTCAAACCCGGGATCCACAGATCCCTCGGTTAATGGCAGGGGTCCATGGCGTGAGAGGTTGGGAAAGCCTGTTCTGATCCGCTCCCCTATCGGTGAAGCCTGACCGCGTGTCTCCGTTATTGGTGTTTCATGTCTGGCTGTTATTCCACACGCCAATGGCGCAGCCTAAGAGCTTCACTCACCTTTGGAGGTTCGAGATTCCCTGGCTCTGAAAATGGGGGATTGGTGTCCGGGCAGGTGATCGTTGAGTCACAGGAGATGGAAGATCCGAGGCTGTGAGACCTTTGGGCACAGAGCTCGGTAAAAGCGACACAATGGGCTTTTAACATCGTAAACCAGCGAGTTGTTTGTTATGTCTCCCCTCTCGCTGTGAAACAGAGACAACTCTTTCTCACGTATTAAGGAGAGAGAGAGCCTGTGGTGTGTTGAATACCAGGTGAATGAGTGAGTTGTCTTTAGGGTTCTGCAAATCTGTGTCTTTGCTGACGCTTGATTGCTCGGTGGGTGGAGGGGGCAACTTTGGGGTTCTAACAGTTAACTCATTCTTTCTTTTGGGGGCACTCCTCTGTTTTCGTGGATGGTTCAAGATGCTTCTCTGACATTAAATGTCCCTCTGAAACCATCTCCTATACTCAGTGCCTTGACCGGTGAAAGCACCTTCCGTTCTCCCAAAGAAAGCATGCGGCCTGCCCCCTTCACCGGTCACCATAACAGTCAGGAGCTCGGGCGGCAGCTGCATCGGGCCACATCACCAGTGTCGTGTTCAGTTCTGGTTGCTACATTACAGGAAGGATGTGGAGGTTTTGGAGAGGGTGCAGAGGAAGTTCAGATTAGTTGATCACACGTACCTTGAAACATAGCCAGAAATGTGGGTCATTTGTCGTAACAACCACCACAACCCGAGGATGTGCTGGGGGGCTTCAGAAGGCCTTTGACAAGTTGCCACACGAGGCTGCCCGTGGTATTACAGGGAAGATTCCAGCATGGATAAAGCAGCGGCTGATTTGGCAGGAGGCAGAGAGTGGGAATAAGGGATCCTTTGCAGACTGGCTTCCAGTGACAAGTGATATTCTGCAGGGGTCCATGTTGGGAACCTCGTATGTCAACGACTTAGACGTCAGTATTGGTTTTGTGGCCAAAATTACGGATGATACAAAGATAGGTGAGGGACAAGTAGTTTTGAGGAAGTAGAGGGTCTACAGAAGGACTCATATATATAGCTAGGGTGTCTAAGACTGTTGCGCTGTCCTGTAGTAATTTTATGTATCGCACTGTACCGCTGCCACAAAAAAAAACAAATTTCATGATGTGTGAGTGATGATAAACCTGATTCTGATCTGGGTCTCTATTGTGGACTGAGAGTGGGAAGGGGGCAGGGAGAGGGGAATCATGGTTGGGAAAAGGGGAAGGGAGAGGGGAGGGAGCGGGAAGCACCAGAGAGACATTCTGTGATGATCAATAAACCGATCGTTTGGAATCAGGGCTGGGTGTGTCTGCACCCGTGCCCATGTCACCATCACCCCACCCATAAAACCAAATAAATAGGAGCAGAATTAGGCCATTCAGCCCATCGAGTCTGCTCTGCTATTCCATCATGGCTGATCCCAGATCCCACTCAACCCCATACACCTGTCTTCTCGCCATATCCTTTGATGCCCTGACCAATCAGGAAACTATCGACTTCTGCCTTAAGTATATGCACGGACTTGGCCTCCATCGCAGCCGGTGACAGAGCATTCCACAAATTTACTGCCCTCTGGCTAAAAAAATTCCTCCTTACAACACACACAAAATGCTGGTGGAACGCAGCAGGCCAGGCAGCATTTTGTGCTTGAATTTCCAGCATCTGCAGATTTCCTTGCGTTTGCCTTTAAAATTCCTCCTTATCTCTGTTCTAAAGGGTCATCTCCTCAATTTTGAGCCTGTGCCCTCTAGTTCTGCATACCTGCATCAGAAGAAACATCGTCTCCACATCCCCCCTATCTAGTCCATTCAACATTTGGTAGGTTTCAATGAGATTCCTCCACATTCTTCTAAATTCCAGTGAGTACAGGCCCAAAGCTGCCAAACACTCCTCATATGTTAACCCCTTCATTCCCAGAATCACTTTCCTGAACCTCCTCTGGACCCTCTCTAACAACGATACATCCTTTCTGAGATATGGGGCCCAAGAGTGTTCACAATACTCTAAGTGTGGCCTGATTACTGTCTTTTAAAGCCTCAGCATTATCTCCTTGCTTTTATATTCTATTCCCCTTTGAAATAAATGCTAACACTGCATTTGCCTTCTTTAGCACAGACTCACACTGTAAATTAACCTTCTGGGAGTCTTGCACGAGGACTCCCAAGTCCCTCTGCACCTCTGATGTTTGAACCTTCTCCCCATTTAGATAGTTGTCCACACTCTTGTTCCTTTTACCAAGATGTACTATCATACATTTCCCAACACTGCCACTTTTTTGCCCAGACTTCCAATTTGTCCAAGTCCAGCTGCAATCACAATGCTTCCTCAGCACTACCCACCCCTCCACCTATCTTCATATCATCCTCAAGCCTTGCCACAAAGCCATCAATTCCATTATCCGAATCATTGACAATTAATGTGAAAAGATGTGGTTCCAAAACAGACCCCTGAGGAACACCACCAGTCACCAGCAGCCATAGAACCATAGAACATTACAGCACTGAAACAGGCCTTTTGGCCCTTCTTGGCTGTGCCAAACCATTTTTCTGCCTAGTCCCACTGACCTGCACCTGGGCCATATCCCTCCAAACCCCTCTCATCCATATACCTGTCGAAGTTTTTCTTAAATGTCAAAAGAGCCTGCATTCATCACTTCATCTGGCAGCTCATTCCACACTCCCACCATTCTCTGCATGAAGAAGCCCCCCCCCCATGTTCCCTTTAAACTTTTCCCCCTTCACCCTTAACCCATGACCTCTGGTTTTTTTCTCCCCTAGTCTCAGTGGAAAAAGCCTGCTTGCATTCACTCTATCTACACCCATCATAATTTTATACACCTCTATCAAATCACCCCTCATTCTTCTACGCTCCAGGGAATAAAGTCCTAACCTATTCAACCTTCCTCTGTAACTCAGTTTCTCAGGTCCCGGCAACATCCTTGTAAACCTTCTCTGCACTCTTTCAACTTTATTAATATCCTTCCTGTAATTAGGTGACCAAAACTGCACACAATACTCCAAATTCGGTCTCACCAATGTCTGATACAACCTCACCATAACATTCCAACTCTTATACTCAATACTTTGATTTATAAAGGCCAATGTACCAAAAGCTCTCTTTACTACCCTACCTACTTATGACGCCACTTTTAGGGAATTATGTATCTGTACTCCCAGATCCCTCTGTTCTACTGCACTCCTCAGTGCCCTACCATTTACCTTGTTTGTTCTACCTTGGTTTTTCCTGCCAAAGTGCAATACCTCACACTGGTCTGTATTAAACTCCATCTGCCATTTTTCTGCCCATTTTTCCAGCTGGTCCAAATCCCTCTGCAAGCTTTGAAAACCTTCCTCACTGTCCACTACACCTCCAATCTTTGTATCATCAGCAAATTTGCTGATCCAATTTGCCACATTATTATCAAGATCATTGATATAGATGACAAGTAACAATGGACCCAGCACTGATCCCTGTGGCACACCACTAGTCAAGTAGCAATCCTCCACTACCACTCTCTGGCTTCTTCCACTGAGCCAATGTCTAATCCAATTTACTACCTCTCCATGTATACCTAGCGAATTAATCTTCCTAACTAACCTCCCATGTGGGACCTTGTCGAAGGCCTTACAGAAGTCCATGTATATTACATCCACTGCCTTCCCTTCATCCACTTTCCTGGTAACTTCCTCGAAAAACTCTAATAGATTGGTTAAACATGACCTACCACGCACAAAGCCATGCTGACTGTTTCTAATAAGTCACTGTCTATCCAAATACTTGTAGATCCTATCTCTTAGTATTCCTTCCAATAATTTACCTACTACCGAAGTCAAACTTACAGGCCTATAATTTCCTGGCTTACTTTGAGCCTTTTTTAAACAAAGGAATGACATGAGCTATCCTTCAATCCTCCAACACCTGACCCGTGGATATCGACATTTTAAATATTTCTGCCATTGACCCTGCAATTTCAAGACTAGTCTCCCTCAAGGTCTGAGGGAATACCCTGTTAGCTCCTGGGGATTTATCTACTCTGATTTGCCTCAAGATAGCAAGCACCTCCTCCTCTTTAATCTGTATAAGTTCCATGTCCTCGCTACTTGTTTGCCTTGTTTCCATAGACTCCATTCCAGTTTCTTTGGTAAATACAGACGCAAAAAACCCATTTAATATCTCTCCCATTTCTTTTGGTTCCATACATCGCCGACCACTCTGATCTTCAAGAGGACCAATTTTATCCCTTACTATCCTTTTGCTCTTAACACACCTGTAGAAGCTCTTTGGATTATCCTTCACCCTGACTGCCAAAGCAACCTCACGTCTTCTTTCAGCCCTCCTGATTTCTTTCTTAAGTATTTTCTTACTCTTTTTATACTCCTCAAGCATCTTATTTCCTCCCTGTTGCCTGTACATGTTATACATCTCTCTCTTCTTTATCAGAGTTCCAATATCCCTCGAGAACCAAGGTTCCTTATTCTTAATCACTTTGCCTTTAACCCTGACAGGAACATACCAACTCTGCACTCTCAAAATTTCTCCTTTGAAGGTCTCCTACTTACCAATCACATCCTTGTCAGAGAACAACCTGTTCCAATCTACACTTTTTAGATCCTTTCTCATTTCCTCAAAGTTGGCCTTTTTCCAGTTTAGAACTTCAACCCGAGGACCAGATCTATCTTTATCCATGATCAAGTTGAAACTAATGGCGTTATGATCACTGGAACCAAAGTGTTCCCCTACACACACTTCCGTCACCTGCCCTAACTCATTTCCTAATAAGAGATCTAATATTGCATCCTCCTTAGTTGGTACATCTATATATTGATTTAGAACTTTCCTGAACACATTTCACAAACTCTAACCCATCTAGACCTTTAACAGTATGGGAGTCCCAATCAATGTGTGGAAAATTAAAATCCCCTACAATCACAACTTTCTGTCTCCTGCAGTTGTCTGTTATCTCTCTGCAGATTTGCTCCTCCAATTCTCGCTGACTATTGGATGGTCCATAATAAAACCCCATTAATGTGGTCATACCTTTCCTGTTTCTCAGCTCCACCCATATGGCCTCGGTCGACAAGCCCTCTAATCTGTCCTGCCGAAGCACTGCTGTAATATTTTCCCTGACTAGCAAAGCCACCCACCTCCACCCTTCATCCTTCTGCCTCTATCATGTCTGAAACATCGGAACCCTGGAACATTGAGTTGCCAGTCCGGCCCCTCCTGTAGCCAAGTTTCAGTAATGGCTATGATGTCATAATTCCACGTGTCAATCCACACCCTCAGCTCGTCAGCCTTCCCCACAATACTCCTCGCATTGAAATATACACAGCTCAGAAGATTGTTACCACCACACACAACCTTATTATTTGTGACTTTGCATGAACTACTAACATCATTTATTTTTACCCCCATTCCCGTATCTACTCTGGCACTCTGGTTCCCATCCCCCTGCAAATCTAGTTTAAACCCTCCCCAATAACACGAGCAAACCTCCCTGTCAGTATATTGGTCCCCTTGTAGTTCAGGTGTAACCCGTCTCTCTTGTACAGGTCCCACCTGCCCCAGAAGAGGTCCCAATGATCTAGAAATCTGAAACCCTGCCCCCTACACCAGTTTCTCAGCCATGTGTTCATCTGCCAGAGCACCCTACTCTTACCCTCACTGGCACGTGGTACAGGCAGCAATCCGGAGATTACTACCCTCGAGGTCCTGTTTTTCAACTTCCTACCAAGCTCTCTGTACTCACTCTTCAGGACCTCCTGAAGCCAACCAGAAAAGGCCCCTTTTACTCCCACTTGCTGCTTCCTGCCTGTCAGCCATTCCTCTATCCATGCCAGAATCTTTCTTGTAAAACCATAGGATTTTATCTTTTTAAGCAGCCTCATGTGTGGCACCTTATCAAACACCTTCTGAAAATCCAAGTAAATGACATCCACTGCCTCTCCTTTGTCCACCCTGCTTGTTACTTCCTCGAAGAACTCTGACAAATTTGTCAGACAACATTTCCCTCTACAGAAACCATGCTGACTTTGACTTATCTTATCATTAATCTCCAAGCATCTCAAAACTTCCTTAATAATACACTCAAACACCTTCCCAACCACTGAGGTTAGGCTAACTGGCCCCTCATTTCCTTTCTTTTGCCTTCCTCCCTTCTTAAAGAGTGGAGTGACATTTGCAATGTTCCAGTCCTCTGGGACCATGCCAGAATCAAGTGATTCTTGAAAGATCATGACCAATGCATCTGTTAGCTCTTCAGCGACCTCACTCAGGACTGGGGTGTCGTCCTTCAGGCCCAAGTGACTTTAAGACTTTTGAGTTTGCCAGGCACTTTTTCCTTTGTAATAGCAATGGCACTCACTCCTGCTCCCTGACACTCACAGACCTCTGGCACACTGCTAGTGTCTTCCACAGTGAAGACAGGTGTAAAATACCCATTAAGTTCATCTGCCATTTCTTTGTCCCCATTACTACCTCACCAGCATCATTTTCCAGTGGTCCAATATCAACTCTCACCTCCCATTTACTCTTCATATAATTGAAAAAAAACTTTTGGTATCCTGTTTTATATTATTGGCTAGTCTGCCCTCATATTTCATCCTTCCCTTCTTATAGCTGTTTCAGTTGCCTTTTGTTGGACTTTAATAGCTTCCCAAGCATCTGACTTCTCACTCACTTTTGCTACCTTATATGCCCTTTCCTTGGACTTAACCTGCTTTGTCAGCCTACCCCTGCCATTTGAGAACTACTTCCTCTCTGGGACATATCTATCCTGCGCTTTGTGAATTATTCCCAGAAACTTTAGCCATCTCTGCTCTGCTGTCATCCCTGCCAGTATCCTCCTCTGGTCCACCTGGGCATGTTCCTCTCTCATGCCTCTGTACTTCCCTTTATTCCATTGCGATACTGATACAAGTGAGTCATGCTTCTCCCTCTCGAACTGCAGTTTGAATTCAATCATATTATACTCACTGCTTCCTAAGGGTTCCTTTACATTAAACTCTCTGATAAGATCTGGGTTATTCTGCACACCCAATCTAAGATCGCTTTCCCTGAGTAGGCTCAAGCACAAGCTGCTCCAAAAAGCCATCTCGTAGGCGTTCAACAAATTCTCTCTCTTGCAACTTGATTTTCCCAATCAGCTCGAAGTCCCCCATTACAATTGTGACATTACCCTTGTTACCTGCCTTTTCCAGCTCCCTTTGCAATCTCAGCCCCACGTCCTGGCTACTGTTTGGAGGCCTATATGATTCCTGCTTCAGCTTTTTCACCCTTTAATTTCTTAACTCCGCCCACAGAGATTCAACATTCTCTGACCGTCACCACTTTCTAAAGATGTCATTCCATCTCTTAACAACAGAGTCACAGACAGCTTTTGCCTTCCTGCCTGTCCTTTCAATACAAAGTATATCCTTTGATGTTAAGCTCCCAACTATGAGCTTCTTTCAGCCAAAGATGCCCACAATGTCGCACTGATCAATCTCTCATTGCACCGAGTTCATCCACATTATTGCGAATGCTACTTGCATTTAAACACAGCACCTTCAGTCCTGCATCCTCTGCCATCTCAAATTTTGCCTCTGTGGCACAATTTAACTCTTTGCTCTGTCTGCATTTGTACCCAATCATTGGCTTGTCCCTGCTTATATTCACGTTACACCCCTCATCTACTTGTAAACCTGCTGGCTCATCCTCAGTTCTATCATCCTGGTTCCCCTGCCCCTTTTCTGCCGCCTGTCCCACACCCTTCCTGCGGCGCTCCACCCTCATCATCCCCAACATCCTTTGCTCCCGCCAGATTTACAAACTCGCTCTCCGCTCCATGTTGACAAATACAGGACTGTGTGAAAGTCTCAGGCACTATCTACAGAACAGTCTGTAGGTAGTTAGAAAGATAGTATGGTGCAAAAGAGAAATTGCAAGTTAGTCTTTGTATTGGAGTCTGTTGTAATTTTAACACCCTGCTAGGAGAGGCAAGGCAGAAGTTGGGCCCTGGAGCAAGGAAAGACCAGAGCTGGGAGGTGGGACACGGGCCGAATCGAAGCAGCGGGGCCCAGGCCTGAGAGAGTATCGAAGAGGCAGGGCCCAGGCCCGAGAGCTATCGAAGCAGCGGGGCCCAGGCCTGAGAGAGTATCGAAGCAGCGGGGCCCAGGCCCAAGAGAGTATCGAAGACGCAGGCCCCAGGCTCAAGAGAGTATCGAAGACGCAGGCCCCAGGCCCAAGAGAGTATCAAAGACGCAGGCCCCAGGCCCAAGAGAGTATCGAAGACACAGGGCCCAAGCCCAAGCGGGTATTGAAGCAGTGGGGCCCAGGCCCAATCGGGTATTGAAGCAGCGGGGCCCAGGCCCAAGCGGGTATTGAAGCAGTGGGGCCCAGGCCCGAGAGAGAATCGAAGAGGCAGGGCCCAGGCCCAAGCGGGTATTGAAGAGGCAGGGCCCAGTCCCAAGAGAGTATCGAAGACACAGGGCCCAGGCCCAAGCGGGTATTGAAGCAGCGGGGCCCAGGCCCGAGAGGGTATCGAAGAGGCAGGGCCCAGGCCAGAGAGAGTATCGAAGAGGCAGGGCCCAGGCCAGAGAGAGTATTGAAGTAGCGGGGCCCAGGCCCGAGAGGGTTTTGAAGCAGCGGGGCCCAGGCCCTAGAGAGTATCGTAGAGGCAGGGCCCAGGCCCGAGAGAGTATCGAAGAGGCAGGGCCCAGGCCAGAGAGAGTATTGAAGTAGCGGGGCCCAGGCCCAAGAGAGTATCAAAGACGCAGGGCCCAGGCCCAAGGGCAAGGACAGCCAAGGTTTGGATGATTTAACCGCTGGACCAGGTTGAAAAGGTCAGGGTGTCAGGACTGGAGACAAGGGAGCAGCTTGCTGCTCGGCCATGTTTACTTGTCCCTGAGACCGCAGTGATGACCGACTTCGTGGCCGTACACTCACTTCTGTGAGCGCTAGTTGCTGTTCTGCACATTCGGTCTTTGACAGTTTTTTTGTACGATGGGTTCCTCTGCTCTCTGGCTGCCTGATAACAAAGAGTGAAACAACTCTTCGGCACGGGTGAAGATTTTAGATTCTGATTTGAGTTCTGTGCCAGTGAGGGTGTGAAAAGAAACCACGAGAGTGTGATGCTTGCGCTAGTGCAGCTTTCAAGCCGCAGTGTGTGATTACCATGCCCAGTGGTTATCACGCCGCTCAGAGAGGTGTCCCGCCACAGTGACGGAGCATCACCACCACAGAACTGCTTGAACAAGGAACTGGAAATGCACATGTTCTTCACACAAAGAGGTCAGGCAACATTTCAGGCTTTGAAGAGCAACAATGAATGAACATAGGTTACAATGGCACATAGGCAGGATGCCGAGCTGGGCTGAGAAGTGGCAGATGCAGTTCAAACCAGACAAGTGTGAAGTGATTCACTTTGGGAGGACTAACTTGAAGGCAGAAACACAGCATCAACAGCAGGACTCCGAGCAGCGTGCAGGAACAGAGGGATCTTGCGATCCACATCAAGACACCCTCAAAGTCGCTGCATGAGCTGATAGGGTAGCTAAGACGGCAGATGGTGCAGTGGCCTTCATTAGCCGGGAGCCAAGAGGTAATGCTGCAACTCTGTAACACCCTGGTCAGAATAATGTGTCAGTTCTGGTCCCCTATCATGGGAAGAACATGGAAATTTTAGAGAGGGGGTAGAGGAATTTCACCAGGATGCTGCCTGGATTAGAGAGGGTGCAGAGGAGATTTACCAGGATGCTGCCTGTGTTAGAGAGGGTGCAGAGGAGATTCACCAGGATGCTGCCTGGATTAGAGAGGGTGCAGAGGAGATTTACCAGGATGCTGCCTGGATCAGAGAGGGTGCAGAGGAGATTCACCAGGATGCTGTCTGGATTAGAGAGGGTGCAGAGGAGATTTACCAGGATGCTGCCTGGATCAGAGAGGGTGCAGAGGAGATTTACCAGGATGCTGCCTGGATCAGAGAGGGTGCAGAGGAGATTTACCAGGATGCTGCCTGGATCAGAGAGGGTGCAGAGGAGATTTACCAGGATGCTGTCTGGATTAGAGAGGGTGCAGAGGAGATTTACCGGGGTGCTGCCTGGATTAGAGAGGGTGCAGAGGAGATTCACCAGGATGCTGCCTGGATTAGAGAGGGTGCAGAGGAGATTCACCAGGATGCTGTCTGGATTAGAGAGGGTGCAGAGGAGATTCACCGGGATGCTGTCTGGATTAGAGAGGGTGCAGAGGAGATTCACCAGGATGCTGTCTGGATTAGAGAGGGTGCAGAGGAGATTCACCGGGATGCTGTCTGGATTAGAGAGGGTGCAGAGGAGATTCACCAGGAAGCTGCCTGGATTAGAGAGGGTGCAGAGGAGATTCACCAGGATGCTGCCTGGATTAGAGAGGGTGCAGAGGAGATTCACCAGGATGCTGTCTGGATTAGAGAGGGTGCAGAGGAGATTCACCAGGATGCTGGCTGTCTGGATTAGAGAGAGTGCAGAGGAGATTCACCAAGATGCTGCCTGGATTAGAGAGGGTACAGAGGAGATTCACCAGGATGCTGCCTGGATTAGAGAGGGTGCAGAGGAGATTCACCAAGATGCTGCCTGGATTAGAGAGGGTACAGAGGAGATTCACCAGGATGCTGTCTGGATTAGAGAGGGTGCAGAGGAGATTCACCAGGATGCTGTCTGGATTAGAGAGGGTGCAGAGGAGATTCACCAGGATGCTGCCTGGATTAGAGAGGGTGCAGAGGAGATTCACCAGGATGCTGCCTGGATTAGAGAGGGTGCAGTGGAGAGTTACCAGGATGCTGCCTGGATTAGAGAGGGTGCAGAGGAGATTCACCAGGATGCTGTCTGGATTAGAGAGGGTGCAGAGGAGATTCACCAGGATGCTGTCTGGATGAGAGAGGGTACAGAGGAGATTCACCAGGATGCTGCCTGGATTACAGAGGGTGCAGAGGAGATTCACCAGGATGCTGCCTGGATTAGAGAGGGTGCAGAGGAGATTCATCAGGATGCTGTCTGGATTAGAGAGGGTGCAGAGGAGATTCACCAGGATGCTGCCTGGATTAGAGAGGGTGCAGAGGAGATTTACCAGGATGCTGCCTGGATTAGAGAGGGTGCAGAGGAGATTTACCAGGATGCTGTCTGGATTAGAGAGGGTGCAGAAGAGATTGGTGATGGGAGGTAAGTGGTGGGTGTGTGGAACATCCTGCCAGGGGTGGTGTACAGACAGATACATTAAGGACATTTGAGGTGATGGGGGGTAAGTGGTGGGTGTGTGGAACGTCCTGCCAGGGGTGGTGTAGAGACAGATACATTAGGGACATTTAAGGTGATCGGGGGTAAGTGGTGGGTGTGTGGAACGTCCTGCCAGGGGTGGTGTAGAGACAGATACATTAGGGACATTTAAGGTGATCGGGGGTAAGTGGGGGGTGTGTGGAACGTCCTGCCAGGGGTGGTGTGGAGACAGGTACATTAGGGACATTTAAGGTGATCGGGGTAAGTGGTGGGTGTGTGGAATGTCCTGCCAGGGGTGGTGTAGAGACAGGTACATTAGGGACATTTAAGAGAGTCTTAGACAGGCACACGGATGATAGAAAATGTGGGAGACAAGGGTTAGATTGCAAAGGCACTCAGCTTTATAGGCTGTAAGTTGGCACTTGTGTGTAGGGGTGTAGGGGAGCGGAGGGTAATTGACTGCTGTACGTTGGCACTGGTGTGGGGGGATGCTTTAACACTGAGGGCACAATGTCCCATCAGAGCCCGACGAGGCCTCATTTCCCCATCTGAGACTATTTTTCCGTTGACAGACACAGCTTGATACCAAAGCCTCCCAGACAAAACCCAATGACACACATGCCACCACGAGGTCACGGGGAGAGTGTACAAACCGTTACAGACAACTGCAGGAACTGAACCCGGGTCACTGGCATTTTAACAGCAGTACGCTTACCACTACACCATGGCACTCCACATCAGTCCAATCTCCATTCTACAACCCCTTGCGATTTCCCAGACCATCAGCTGGCAACCAGAAGCAGAAACTCTGGCCAATTCCCACTCATTCTCACACCCTTCCTCCCCAGGCCAGAGTCACAATCTCGTAAGCACCCCTGTTTGGAAGACACTATTGCTTTAATCTCATCCCCTCAAGAGAGCGTGTTCAGTTTTGGAACGCAGCCGGCACCCCACAGCTCCCTCTGCCCCTGGGTGGCAACTCTACCTTTCTGGTACAGGGATACTTTGCTGGATTCGATGCAGAGGTAGCCCAGTTCCAGTTGGCCCTTGTACTGCGACACACTGAAGATGGTGCCGTTCTCCACGTCGAGCACCAGTTCTCCGTGGAACCCGCTGACAGCCTTCCCTGCCTCCCCCTGCAAAGGGTAAACACAACAGTCAGTCAGGTCCCCGGGCCAGGACGGCTGGTGGGACACAAGATTTGGAAGTGTGTTCAAGGTGTGACCTTCACCTGAGTTGACCCTTGATCAACTTCGCACCCATGGACAGAGACCTCCCCTCCCCACCTCGCTGCTTTGATACATCCCCCCCTCTTCCGGCTTGTGCCCTTCCCTCACAGCTCCCATTGGGCAGGAAGTAGTGAGGCCTGAAGTCACACACCACCAGGTTCAGGAACAGCTACCGTTCAACCAATGGGCACAACCCTAACCAGCACCTGGGGACACCACAATCACCACCAGTACAGTGGAGAGGATTCGGACTGCTTTCTTCATCACCTGCAATGGAGGCTCAAATGCCAAGGATAGTAGACCCAGCCACCTCCACTGAGGGCACGAGACTCACCACCATCACAGATAATTTCAAAAGGTAGCAACTCAAGAAAGCAGCATCCATCCTTAAAGACCTTCTCCATCTGAGACATTCCTTTTGGGCATTACTACCGCCGATCCAACACTAGCAACGAACACGACAGACCACATCTACACCATCAACAAAACACGACAGATCACCTATTGCACCACCAATACCATGCACCACCTCTTACACCACAAACAGAACACTATGGACCACCTCTTACACCACCAACAGAACACTATGCACCACCTCTTACACCACCAACAGAACACTATGCACCACCTCTTACACCACCAACAGAACACTATGCACCACCTCTTACACCACCAACAGAACACTACAGATCACCTCTTGCACCACCAACAGAACAGTATGCACCACCTCTTGCACCACCAACAGAACACTATGCACCACCTCTTGCACCACCAACAGAACACTATGCACCAACTCTTACACCACCAACAGAACACTATGGACCACCTCTTACACCACCAACAGAACACTATGGACCACCTCTTACACCACCAACAGAACACTACAGATCACCTCTTGCACCACCAACAGAACACTATGGACCACCTCCTACACCAACAGAACACTATGCACCACCTCTTGCACCACCAACAGAACACTATGGACCAACTCTTACACCACCAACAGAACACTACAGACCACCTCTTGCACCACCAACAGAACACTACAGACCACCTCTTACACCAACAGAACACTACAGACCACCTCTTACACCACCAACAGAACACTACGGACCACCTCTTACACCACCAACAGAACACTACAGACCACCTCTTACACCACCAACAGAACACTATGCACCACCTCTTACACCACCAACAGAACACTATGCACCACCTCCTACACCAACAGAACACTATGCACCACCTCTTACACCACCAACAGAACACTATGGACCACCTCTTACACCACCAACAGAACACTATGCACCACCTCTTACACCACCAACAGAACACTATGGACCACCTCTTACACCACCAACAGAACACTATGCACCACCTCCTACACCAACAGAACACTATGGACCACCTCTTACACCACCAACAGAACACTACAGACCACCTCTTGCACCAACAACAGAACACTATGCACCACCTCTTACACCACCAACAGAACACTACGGACCACCTCTTACACCACCAACAGAACACTACAGATCACCTCTTGCACCACCAACAGAACACTATGCACCACCTCTTACACCACCAACAGAACACTATGCACCACCTCTTGCACCACCAACAGAACACTATGCACCACCTCTTACACCACCAACAGAACACTACAGATCACCTCTTGCACCACCAACAGAACAGTATGCACCACCTCTTGCACCACCAACAGAACACTATGCACCACCTCTTGCACCACCAACAGAACACTATGCACCACCTCTTACACCACCAACAGAACACTATGGACCACATCTTACACCACCAACAGAACACTACAGATCACCTCTTGCACCACCAACAGAACAC
This sequence comes from Hypanus sabinus, assembly GCF_030144855.1. Taxonomy (NCBI): domain Eukaryota; kingdom Metazoa; phylum Chordata; class Chondrichthyes; order Myliobatiformes; family Dasyatidae; genus Hypanus; species Hypanus sabinus. The sequence goes on from NC_082736.1 coordinate 372,447, forward strand.
TATGCACCACCTCTTACACCACCAACAGAACACTATGCACCACCTCTTGCACCACCAACAGAACACTATGCACCACCTCTTGCACCACCAACAGAACACTATGCACCACCTCTTACACCACCAACAGAACACTATGGACCACCTCTTACACCACCAACAGAACACTACAGATCACCTCTTGCACCACCAACAGAACAGTATGCACCACCAACAGAACACTATGCACCACCTCTTGCACCACCAACAGAACACTATGCACCACCTCTTACACCACCAACAGAACACTATGGACCACCTCTTACACCACCAACAGAACACTACAGATCACCTCTTGCACCACCAACAGAACACTATGCACCACCTCTTACACCACCAACAGAACACTATGCACCACCTCTTGCACCACCAACAGAACACTATGCACCACCTCTTGCACCACCAACAGAACACTATGCACCACCTCTTAACAAACCAACAGAACACTATGGACCACCTCTTACACCACCAACAGAACACTACAGATCACCTCTTGCACCACCAACAGAACACTATGCACCACCTCTTACACCACCAACAGAATACTATGCACCACCTCTTGCACCACCAACAGAACACTATGCACCACCTCTTGCACCACCAACAGAACACTATGGACCACCTCCTACACCAACAGAACACTATGCACCACCTCTTGCACCACCAACAGAACACTATGCACCACCTCTTACACCACCAACAGAACACTATGGACCAACTCTTACACCACCAACAGAACACTACAGACCACCTCTTGCACCACCAACAGAACACTATGGACCACCTCTTACACCACCAACAGAACACTACGGACCACCTCTTGCACCACCAACAGAACACTATGGACCACCTCTTACACCACCAACAGAACACTACGGACCATCTCTTACACCACCAACAGAACACTATGCACCACCTCCTACACCAACAGAACACTATGAACCACCTCTTACACCACCAACAGAACACTATGCACCACCTCCTACACCAACAGAACACTATGGACCACCTCTTACACCACCAACAGAACACTACAGACCACCTCTTGCACCACCAACAGAACACTACAGACCACCTCTTGCACCACCAAAAGAACACTATGGACCACCTCTTACACCACCAACAGAACACTACAGACCACCTCTTGCACCACCAACAGAACACTATGGACCACCTCTTACACCACCAACAGAACACTATGCACCACCTCCTACACCAACAGAACACTATGCACCACCTCTTGTATCACCAACAGAACACTATGCACCACCTCTTGCACCACCAACAGAACACTATGGACCACCTCTTACACCACCAACAGAACACTATGCACCACCTCTTACACCACCAACAGAACACTACTGACCACCTCTTACACCACCAACAGAACACTATGCACCACCTCTTACACCACCAACAGAACACTATAGACCACCTCTTACACCACCAACAGAACACTACGGACCACCTCTTACACCGCCAACAGAACAGTATGCACCACCTCTTGCACCACCAACAGAACACTACAGACCACCTCTTACACCACCAACAGAACACTACAGACCACCTCTTGCACCACCAACAGAACACTATGCACCACCTCTTGCACCACCAACAGAACACTATGCACCACCTCTTACACCAACAGAACACTATGCACCACCTCTTACACCACCAACAGAACACTATGGACCACCTCTTACACCACCAACAGAACACTATGCACCACCTCTTGCACCACCAACAGAACACTATGGACCACCTCTTACACCACCAACAGAACACTATGCACCACCTCCTACACCAACAGAACACTATGCACCACCTCCTACACCAACAGAACACTATGCACCACCTCTTACACCACCAACAGAACACTACAGACCACCTCTTGCACCACCAACAGAACACTATGCACCACCTCCTACACCAACAGAACACTATGGACCACCTCTTACACCACCAACAGAACACTGCAGATCACCTCTTGCACCACCAACAGAACACTATGCACCACCTCTTACACCACCAACAGAACACTACGGACCACCTCTTACACCGCCAACAGAACAGTATGCACCACCTCTTGCACCACCAACAGAACACTATGCACCACCTCCTACACCAACAGAACACTATGGACCACCTCTTACACCACCAACAGAACACTATGCACCACCTCTTACACCACCAACAGAACACTACAGACCACCTCTTACACCACCAACAGAACACTACAGACCACCTCTTACACCACCAACAGAACACTACAGTCCACCTCTTGCACCACCAACAGAACACTACAGACCACCTCTTGCACCACCAACAGAACACTATGCACCACCTCTTACACCAACAGAACACTATGCACCACCTCTTACACCACCAACAGAACACTATGGACCACCTCTTACACCACCAACAGAACACTATGCACCACCTCTTGCACCACCAACAGAACACTATGGACCACCTCTTACACCACCAACAGAACACTATACACCACCTCCTACACCAACAGAACACTATGCACCACCTCTTACACCACCAACAGAACACTATGCACCACCTCTTGCACCACCAACAGAACACTATGCACCACCTCTTGCACCACCAACAGAACACTATGGACCACCTCCTACACCAACAGAACACCATGCACCACCTCTTGCACCACCAACAGAACACTATGCACCACCTCTTACACCACCAACAGAACACTATGGACCACCTCTTACACCACCAACAGAACACTACAGATCACCTCTTGCACCACCAACAGAACACTATGGACCACCTCTTACACCACCAACAGAACACTATGCACCACCTCTTACACCACCAACAGAACACTACAGACCACCTCTTGCACCACCAACAGAACACTATGGACCACCTCTTACACCACCAACAGAACACTACAGACCACCTCTTACACCACCAACAGAACACTATGGACCACCTCTTACACCACCAACAGAACACTATGCACCACCTCTTGCACCACCAACAGAACACTGTGCACCACCTCTTGCACCACCAACAGAACACTATGGACCACCTCCTACACCAACAGAACACCATGCACCACCAACAGAACACTATGCACCACCTCTTACACCACCAACAGAACACTATGCACCACCTCTTACACCACCAACAGAACACTACAGACCACCTCTTACACCACCAATAGAACACTATGCAGCACATCTTGGACTTGTTTCTGAGTTTTTTTTGAATACTAAAGTCCGTTTTTTGTGTTTTGTTCTTCACAGTTTACTTACATTAATCAGTTGCCTGTAGCTACACGCCTGTGATGCTGCTGCTGGCAGGTTTTCCCAGTCTACCTGTCCTTGTGCACCTGATCATAAACTTGACTGGACTAGATCCCAGCTGCTCTGTACTTTAACTCCATTCTCCTGCCAGAGATTTAAGTTCCTTCTTGTAAATATCACTGACGATCTGTCCTGGTTGAGCCATACAAACACTGCAGCCAAAAAGCAAACCAGCGTTTCTACTTTCTCAGAAGTCCATGAAAATTTGGTACAACTCCAGTGCCAAGCCATAGCCTTCCCAAGGTAGTAAGGACACGAACTGCGAACACAACCCAGTCCAGCACACAAACCGGCCTCCTCCTCTTGCAGCACAAGAGATTCTGCAGGTGCTGGAAATCTTCAGCACCACACCCAAAAATGCTGGAGGACCTTAGCAGGTCAGACAACATCCATGGAGAGGAATGGAGCAAACATTTTGAGTTGAGACCCTTCATCACAAGGGACCTCTTTGTCTCTCTGCATAGACGCTGCCTGGCCTGCTGAGTTCCTCCAGTATGTTTCTCGTCCATATTGACTCTGTCTATACTTCCCGCTGCCTCGGGAAAGAGGACAACATTATCACCGTCCTTGGTTATTCTCTCATCTCTCCTCTCCTGTCGGACAGAAAGTACAAAACCTTAGAGATCACGAACCACTAGGTGCAAGGACAGCTTTTGCCCGCTGTTCTCAGACACTTGTAAATTAACTCCTGATCTGCCAGCCTGCCGGAAGAACTCAGCAGGCCAGGCAGCGTCGAGGGAAAAGAGCAAACTGTTGATGTTTCGGGCCGAGACACTTCACCAGTTCTGAAAAAGGGCCTCAGCCTGAAACATCGACTGTTTCTTGCTCCTTGGACGCTGCCCGACCTGCTGAACTCCTCCAGCGTTGGCTGTGCGTTGCTTTCGATTTCCAGCAGCTGCGAGTTGTGTTTGCGATTCTCTTACTCCTGATTTGTCTGCCTGCATGTTCCCTATTAACTATAACACTCTGCAATTCGTACGAGCTCGAGGTACTGACGGCTGGAAAGATTTGGCTGTTTTCTGCTCGACAGTCCACTCTTCCTCAATCACCAGATTACAACACAAGAGCAGAATCAGGCCATTCAGCCCATCACATCTGCTCCATCGTTGCAGATTCATTATACCTCTCAACCACATTCTTCTGTCTTCTCTCTATAACCTTTGATGTCCTGTCTAATCAAGAACCTGTCAACATCAGCTTTAAATATGTCCAAATGTCTTGGGCTTCACAGCCGTCTGTAGCAGTGATTTCCACAGATTCACCACTATCTGGCTGAAGAAATTCCTCTTCAGCTCCGTTCTAAATGGACATCCCTCTATTCTAAGGTTGTGTCCTCTGGTCCTAGACTCCCCCACTACAGGAAACATCCTCTCCACATCCACTCTATCAGTGTCCTCTGATCCCAGACTCCCCCCACTATAGGAAACATCCTCTCCACATCCACTCTATCTGTGTCCTCTGGACCTAGACTCCCCCACGATAGGAAACATCCTCTCCACATCCACTCTATCTGTGTCCTCTGGTCCTAGACTCCCCCACTATAGGAAACATCCTCTCCACATCCACTCTATCTGTGTCCTCTGGTCCGAGACTCCCCCACTATAGGAAACATCCTCTCCACATCCACTCTATCTGTGTCCCCTGGTTCTGTACTCCCCCACGATAGGAAACATCCTCTCCACATCCACTCCATCTGTGTCCTCTGGTCCTAGACTCCCCCACTATAGGAAACATCCTCTCCACATCCACTCGATCTGTGTCCTCTGGTCCTGGACACCCGCACTATAGGAAACATCCTCTCCACATCCACTCTATCTGTGTCTTCTGGTCCCAGACTCCCCCACTATAGGAAACATCCTCTCCACATCCACTCTATCTCTGTCCTCTGGTCCTAGACTCCCCCTCTATACGAAACATCCTCTCCACATCCACCCTATCTGTGTCCTCTGGTCCTAGACTCCCCCAGTACAGGAAACATCCTCTCCACATCCACTCTATCTGTGTCCTCTGGTCCTAGACTCCCCCAGTATAGGAAACATCCTGTCCACATCCACTCTATCTGTGTCCTCTGGTCCTAGACTCCCCCAGTATAGGAAACATCCTCTCCACATCCACTCTATCTGTGTCCTCTGGTCCTAGACTCCCCCAGTATAGGAAACATCCTGTCCACATCCACTCTATCCACAGAAGCTGCTCGACCCTCTGGGCTCCTACAGGACTCTGTCCACAGAAGCTGCTCGACCCTCTGGGCTCCTACAGGACTCTGCCCACAGAAGCTCCTACAGGACTCTGTCCACAGAAGCTCCTACAGGACTCTGCCCACAGAAGCTCCTACAGGACTCTGCCCACAGAAGCTCCTACAGGACTCTGTCCACAGAAGCTCCTACAGGATTCTGCCCACAGAAGCTGCTCGACCCTCTGGGCTCCTACAGGACTCTGTCCACAGAAGCTGCGCGACCCTCTGGGCTCCTACAGGACTCTGTCCACAGAAGCTGCTCGACCCTCTGGGCTCCTACAGGACTCTGTCCACAGAAGCTGCTCGACCCTCTGGGCTCCTACAGGATTCTGCCCACAGAACTCCTACAGGACTCTGCCCACAGAAGCTGCTCGACCCTCTGGGCTCCTACAGGACTGTCCACAGAAGCTCCTACAGGACTCTGTCCACAGAAGCTCCTACAGGATTCTGCCCACAGAAGCTGCTCGACCCTCTGGGCTCCTACAGGACTCTGTCCACAGAAGCTCCTACAGGATTCTGCCCACAGAAGCTGCTCGACCCTCTGGGCTCCTACAGGACTCTGTCCACAGAAGCTGCTCGACCCTCTGGGCTCCTACAGGACTCTGTCCACAGAAGCTCCTACAGGACTCTGTCCACAGAAGCTGCTCGACCCTCTGGGCTCCTACAGGACTCTGCCCACTGAAGCTGCTCGACCCTCTGGGCTCCTACAGGACTCTGTCCACAGAAGCTGCTCGACCCTCTGGGCTCCTACAGGACTCTGTCCACAGAAGCTCCTACAGGACTCTGTCCACAGAAGCTGCTCGACCCTCTGCTGCTCTGCATCCGAGCCTGGGTTTTATTGGGACTGGTCTGCACCGCTCGTCCTTCCCTCGTGCTCACCTTTGAGTCCGTGAGGGCTGTGACCCTCCCTTTGCCGACATTCACGACGGCCGACACGAAGCTCTGCGCGTGACCCCTCCTGCCCTCCATCTTCCTTCTCCTTCCCGACTCCTCATTCGAGTAGAAGTGCGAGTCCTCATCTTCTGAGTCCGAGTCTAGAGAAAAGAGAGCCGGTGATTTCTCAAAGCCAGCAGGCCATGCGCCCACACCTTCCACAGCCAGTTCCTGATCGGCTTCCGGGAGCACATACCATTGTGGTTTATAAAAACGGCTCTTACTGTGGTGCCAGGAAGTTTGTAAACCCTGTAGAATTTTATCTATTTCTGTGTAAATATGACATAAAATGTGATCAGATCTTCCCACAAGTCCTAAAACTAGATAAAGACAATCCAATTAAATAAATAACACAAAAAACATTATACTTGTTCATTTATTTAATGAGAAAATTAATCTAGTAGTACATGTATTTGTTGGAAAAAGTATGTGAATCTTTGCTTTCAGTAACTGGTGTGACCCCCCCTTGTACAACGAGAACAACCAAACGTTTCCAGTCACCGTTGATCACTCCTGCACGTCAACTTGGAGGAATTTTAGGCCATTCCTCCTTACAAAACTGCTTCAACTCTGGGACGTTGGTGGGCTTCCTTGCATGAACTGCTTGCTTCAAGTTCTTACACATTTCTACAGGATTAAGATCAGGACTTTGACTCGGCTGTTCCAGGGCACGTTTCTCTTCCTTTGAACCATTCTGATGTTGATACGTTCTTGTCTTGCTGCATTGTCCAACTTCTATTAAGCTTCAGGTCACGGACTGACGTTCTCCTGTGAAATGTCTTGACACAATTTGGAATTCATTGTTCCCTCAATGACTGCGAGCTGTCCAGGCCCCGAGGCAGCAAAGCAGCCCCACACCACGATGCTCCTTTCACCATGCTTCGCAGCTGGTTATGGTGAGGTTATGGTGTTGGTGTGCAGTGCCCTTTTTCTGCCAAAATGTTCACTTTTGTCTCATCTGTTCATCATCAGAACATTGTCCCAGAGGTGTTGTGGAACGTCCAGGTGATTGTTTCCAAACTTGAGATATGCAGGATGTTTCTTTTTTGGAGAGCAGCCGTTTCCTCCGTGCTGTCCTTCCATGAACACCATCCTTGTTTGGTGTTTTTCATGCAATGGACACGTGAACAGAGACTTGGGTTCTTGCTCACTCCTACAGCATCACTTGGTGTGAACTCTGCAGAATGCTCCCTCCTAGGAAGAGTACAGAGTTTCTTACATCTACAGACCATTTCCCTTCTTGTGCACTGATGAACACTCAGGTCTTTCGAAAAGCTTTTGTAGCCTTTTCCAGCTTCACGTACTTCTATAATTTTTCTAAAGTCCTCTGAAAGTTATTCTGATCTAGGCACGGTGCACATAAACAGATCTTTCTTGAGAAGAGCAGACTCTGTCAGTAACCTGACTTTGTGTATCTTCTTTAAAGGGCATGTCACCTCTACAACCCACACCTCCAATCTCACCTCAATGATTGGAACGCCGGACTCCAAGTAACTTTTGTAGAAGGCATTAACCCAAAGGTTCACAAACATTTTCCAACAAATGAATGTAATATTGGATCATTTTTCCTGAATAAATTAACAAACAATACTTGTGTTATTCATTTAATTGGCTTCTCTTTTTCTAGTTTCAGGACACGCATGATCACATTTCAGAATCAGAATCAGGTTTATTATCACCGGCATGTGACGTGAAATTTGTTAACTTAGCAGCAGCAGTTCAATGCAATACATAATATAGAAGAGAAAAAAACAATAATAAATAAAATAAAACATAATAAATAAACAAGTAAAACAAATAATTAAACAGTTACGTATATTGAATGGATTTTAAAAATGTGCAAAAACAGAAATACTGTATATTAAAAAGTGAGGTAGTGTCCAAAGCTTCAAAGTCCATTTAGGAATCAGATGGCAGAGGGGAAGAAGCTGTTCCTGAACCGCTGAGCGTGTCCCTTCAGGTTTCTGTACCTCCTCCCTGATGGCAGAGGGGAAGAAGCTGTTCCTGAACCGCTGAGCGTGTCCCTTCAGGTTTCTGTACCTCCTCCCTGATGGCAGAGGTGAAGAAGCTGTTCCTGAATCGCAGAGTGTGTGTCTTCAGGCTCCTGTACCCCGTCCCTGATGGCAGAGGGGAAGAAGCTGTTCCTGAATCGTTGAGTGTGTGTCTTCAGGCTCCTGTACCTCCTCCCTGATGGCAGAGGGGAAGAAGCTGTTCCTGAATCGTTGAGTGTGTGTCTTCAGGCTCCTGAACCTCCTCCCTGATGTCAGAGGGGAAGAAGCTGTTCCTGAACCGCTGAGCGTGTCCCTTCAGGCTCCTGTACCCCGTCCCTGATGGCAGAGGGGGAGAAGCTGTTCCTGAACCGCTGTGCGTGTCCCTTCAGGCTCCTGTACCCCGTCCCTGATGGCAGAGGGGGAGAAGCTGTTCCTGAACCGCTGAGCGTGTCCCTTCAGGCTCCTGTACCCCGTCCCTGATGGCAGAGAGGGAGAAGCTGTTCCTGAACCGCTGTGCGTGTCCCTTCAGGTTTCTGTACCTCCTCCCTGGTGCTAACAGTGAGCAAAGGGCCTGTCCTGGGTGTGGGGGTCCTTAATAATGGACGCCGACTTTCTGAGACACCGCTCCCTGAAGGTGTCCTGGGTACTTTGTAAGCTAGTACCCAAGATGGAGCTGACTAGATTTACAACCTTCTTCAGCTTCTTTTGGTCCTGTGCAGTAGCCCCTCCGTACCAGACAGTGATGTAGCCTGTCAGAATGCAGTAGCCCCTCCATACCAGACAGTGATGCAGCCTGTCAGAATGCAGTAGCCCCTCCGTACCAGACAGTGATGCAGTCTGTCAGAATGCAGTAGCCCCTCCGTAGTCGACAGTGATGCAGTCTGTCAGAATGCAGTAGCCCCTCCGTACCAGTCAGTGATGCAGCCTGTCAGAATGTAGTAGCCCCTCCGTAGTCGACAGTGATGCAGTCTGTCAGAATGCAGTAGCCCCTCCGTAGTCGACAGTGATGCAGTCTGTCAGAATGCAGTAGCCCCTCCATCCATACCAGACAGTGATGCAGACTGTCAGAATGCAGTAGACACTCCATACCAGACAGTGATGCAGCCTGTCAGAATGCAGTAGCCCCTCCATACCAGACAGTGATGCAGCTTGTCAGAATGCAGTAGCCCCTCCATACCAGACAGTGGTGCAGCCTGTCAGAATACAGTAGCTCCTCCATACCAGACAGTGATGCAGCCTGTCAGAATGCAGTAGCCCCTCCATACCAGACGGTGATGTAGCCCGTCAGAATGCAGTAGCCCCTTCCATACCAGACAGTGACGCAGCCTGTCAGAATGCAGTAGCCCCTCCGTACCAGACAGTGACGCAGCCTGTCAGAATGCAGTAGCCCCTCCTTACCAGACAGTGACGCAGCCTGTCAGAATTCAATAGCCCCTCTGTACCAGACAGTGATGCAGCCTGTCAGAATGCAGTAGCCCCTCCGTACCAGACAGTGATGCAGCCTGTCAGAATGCAGTAGCCCCTCCATACCAGACAGTGACGCAGCCTGTCAGAATGCAGTAGCCCCTCCATACCAGACAGTGGTGCAGCCTGTCCGAATGCAGTAGCCCCTCCATACCAGACAGTGATGCAGTCTGTCAGAATGCAGTAGCCCCTCCATACCAGACAGTGACGCAGCCTGTCAGAATTCAATAGCCCCTCCATACCAGACAGTGGTGCAGCCTGTCAGAATGCAGTAGCCCCTCCGTTGCAGACAGTGATGCAGCCTGTCAGAATGCAGTAGCCCCTCCATACCAGACAGTGATGCAGCCTGTCAGAATGCAGTAGCCCCTCCATACCAGACAGTGGTGCAGCCTGTCAGAATGCAGTAGCCCCTCCGTTGCAGACAGTGATGCAGCCTGTCAGAATGCAGTAGCCCCTCCATACCAGACAGTGATGCAGCCTGTCAGAATGCAGTAGCCCCTCCATACCAGACAGTGATGCAGCCTGTCAGAATGCAGTAGCCCCTCCGTACCAGACAGTGATGCAGCCTGTCAGAATGCAGTAGGCCCCTCCGTACCAGACAGTGACGCAGCCTGTCAGAATTCAATAGCCCCTCCGTACCAGACAGTGACGCAGCCTGTCAGAATGCAGTAGCCCCTCCATAACAGACAGTGACGCAGCCTGTCAGAATGCAGTAGCCCCTCCGTACCACACAGTGATGCAGCCTGTCAGAATGCAGTAGCCCCTCCGTACCAGACAGTGATGCAGCCTGTCAGAATGTTCTCCATGGTAAAACTATAGAAGTTTTTGAGTGCACTTGTTGACATGCGAAATCTCTTCAAACTCCTAATATAGTTGCTGTTTTGCCTTCTTTACAACTGCATCAGTATGTTGGGACCAGGTTAGATCCTCAGAGATCTTGACACCCAGGAACTAGAAGCTGCTCACTCTCTCCACTTCTAATCCCTCTGTGAGGATTGGTATGTCTTCCTTCGTCTTACCCTTCCTGAACTCCACAATCAGCTCTTTCATTTTACTGACATTGAGTGCCAGGTTGTTGCTGCGGCACCATTCCACTAGTTGGCATATCTCACTCCTGTACTCATATTTATGCAGAAATAGAGAAAACTCTCCAGAGTTCACAAACTCCCCAGCACCGCTATACATAAACATAACTACACAGGGAATGGAGGAATATGGATCATGTATTTAGCAAAAGGATTTAGTTTAATTCAGCATTGTGTTCTGGGCAGACATTGTCAGCATAAGGGTCTGGTTCCTCTCACAGAAAGATTGGCATTGTTTATCATGGCAGTGTGGCACTCCGGAAACGTAGTCGACATTCCTAGCGGCCAGAGCTAATTATTGTTCTTGTTTCAAAATGTGCTAGTGGAATTATGGCGAGATGTTCAAGTTCATTGCTATAGCCTCACTATCGGAAGCATGGGAAAGGGTACAGAGGAGATTTACCAGGATGCTGCCTGGTTTAGAGAGTATGGATTATGATCAGAGATTAAGGGAGCTAGGGCTTTACTCTTTGGAGAGAAGAAGGATGAGAGGAGACATGATAGAGGTGTACAAGATATTAAGAGGAATAGACAGAGTGGACAGCCAGCGCCTCTTCCCCAGGGCACCACTGCTCAGTACAAGAGGACATGGCTTTGAGGTAAGGGGAGGGAAGTTCAAGAGGGATATTAGAGGAAGGTTTTTCACTCAGAGAGTGGTTGGTGCATGGAATGCACTGCCTGAGTGGTGGAGGCAGACACACTAGTGAAGTTTAAGAGACTACTAGACAGGTATATGGAGGTGGGGGGGTTATATGTGAGGCAGGGTTTGAGGGTCAGCACAACGTTGTGGGCCGAAGGGCTCCGTTTCTACAGTTGCTCACTTGTTGCCGTGAAAATGTCAGTTGAGATGAACAAGCTCACCTCATCTGTCATCGTGGACAGAATGCTCGCGACATTGCCGTCAGCAGTGGGATTAGAAATTTACATCAGACGGAGCGCCTTAAGACTCAGGGAATAAGGTGCCTCCCCCTCACCGCAAAGACGGGACCGACCCAGAGGGAGAACCTGGGAACCAAGCACGAAACACCGGCAGGGTGAAAGTACCCAGGCTCCCCAATCCGGGAACACGACAGAATTCATCACCTCCTCCCTCACAGTCTGCAGCCGATGGGAATCCGGGAACACGACAGAATTCATCACCTCCTCCCTCACAGTCTGCAGCCGATGGGAATCCGGGAACACGACAGAATTCATCACCTCCTCCCTCACAGTCTGCAGCCGATGGGAATCCGGGAACACGACAGAATTCATCACCTCCTCCCTCACAGTCTGCAGCCGATGGGAATCCGGGCAATGTGACAGGCACAATCAACAGTGCCAGTGAAAGAAGGCAACCAGCGGTTAATGCCACAAGATGCACCCTGAAGATCTCCAGATACAATGGTTCCAGCTGCCTGGAGACTTACGGGGTCAAATCGAACCTGCCCCACCGAGATGGCGGTGCTCCTTGCCCTGGTGCTGAAAGGGGACGTCTTGCAGGCCCTCCTGGCCAAGCAGTGTGTCTACAGGGCCTTCGAGGTGGCGTTTCGGGCAGAGGCAATTGGAGGAAGAACGAGAGAAGAACTGGTAGCCAGCAGTGCCGTGTGGGGTGTTAGCAGATTTCCACCACCATGCTCAGCGTGGCTAACCCAGTTCCCTCCTGGGGCCCAGGTCGAGCTTGCCCCCTGTGCCTTTGTAAGGGTGCTGATGCTGGTTCGCCTGACATCGCCTTCTTTGCTGGCTAAGACACTGGCAGAGCTGGAGAGGGTAGAAGCAATTTCAGCCCCCCGTCGTCCCATGCCACAAGCTGGGCTGGTGTCACTGAGGTCGAGGAGGAGCCCGCGAGACAGGTCCGACCAGCTCCAGGTGCAGCAGAGCAATCTCTGCTATGGTTGCCAGGTGACCTAGGGCGAGCCCAGACGGGCCACACTCTACCTCGGCTGAAGCCGTGGCTCTCCGGCAGGGCAGCTCCCGGAAGTGGAACAGGCCGGCTCTATAACAACCAGCACTGGTCTCACAGCGTCCCAACGCAACACAGCGGAACCGGGGCAAGCAGCTGCTGGCAACCTCCCCTCAGTGGACGAGCAGGAGAGCGATCCGGGGCTGGCTGGTCTCCGCCCGGGATCCAGGGACTGAAGCTTGACGGGTTGCTGTCCACCTCACAGAGCCGCGATCCGACAGGACCGGCCACTTCAGGATCCAAAAGACCATCGGCAGGCTCCGCGAACGCTTCTACTGGCCTGGATGCAGGGCTGTTCGTGCACTGCTGTGATGCTTCCACATCCCAGAAGGGGCCAGCCAAGGGCGCCAAGGCAGCAGTCCATGGTGGGGGCCCCAGTACTGCCCCACCCGGAGAGGAATTATCCCGGAAACTTGGAAGCCACTGGACCACACCTCCACTGGTATACAGAGTGCAGCTGAAGGCCGCCCCCCAACGCTCACTCTGATACGGACAGTATACAAGCCGCGTGTTTGTACGCTGGGAAGGGTCAATGCTCAGGTAACGGTTTCTTCCATCCTCTGCAATGCTGCTGGAGAGCTGAGCAGCGTACAAACCTGAAATCAACTTCACGGTCTGAATGAATTCCTTACGTTCCAAAGAAACGCAGGAGGAGGAGGAAGAATTACCCTTCCCCACCTGTGTCTCCGTGGGATAACGGCCCCCAGTCTGGGAGTGAGGGGGAGAACCTGGGTAGCTGATGGGAACATGGGGAGGATAAAATGGCTGCTGGTCCCATAATGTCCCTCTCTGCAGCTCCATGAACCGGGGGAAAGGCGAGAAGGAAGGAAGGTCCCGAGGTTGGGATCAAACGCTCCCCATCAGCCTAACGTGGCGCTGTGGTATACAATACTGTCCGAGCTACGCCTGAGCAGGCTGGGGGTATTCCTCTTTGGAGTGAAGGAATAGGTGAGGCAAGTGGGTAAAGGTGTAGCTGATAAGAGGCAAAGACAGAAAGGGCAACAATGGTTAATACGACAGGGCATCATTTTAAGGTGATCGGTCAGGGTAGAGAGTGGTGGGTGTGTGGGAAGTCCTGCCAGGGGTGGTGTGGAGACAGATACATTAGGGACATTTAAGGTGATCGGGGTAAGTGGGGGGTGTGTGGAACGTCCTGCCAGGGGTGGTGTAGAGACAGATACATTAGGGACATTTAAGGTGATCGGGGTAAGTGGTGGGTGTGTGGAACGTCCTGCCAGGGGTGGTGTGGAGACAGATACATTAGGGACATTTAAGGTGATCGGGGTAAGTGGTGGGTGTGTGGAACGTCCTGCCAGGGGTGGTGTGGAGACAGATACATTAGGGACATTTAAGGTGATCAGGGGTAAGTGGGGGTGTGTGGAACGTCCTGCCAGGGGTGGTGTAGCGACAGATACATTAGGGACATTTAAGGTGATCGGGGTAAGTGGGGGGTGTGGGAAGTCCTGCCAGGGGTGGTGTGGAGACAGATACATTAGGGACATTTAAGGTGATCAGGGGTAAGTGGGGGTGTGTGGAACATCCTGCCAGGGGTGGTGTAAAGACAGATACATTAGGGACATTTAAGGTGATCGGGGGTAAGTGGGGGGTGTGTGGAGACAGATACATTAGGGACATTTAAGGTGATCGGGGATAAGTGGGGGGGTGTGTGGAACGTCCTGCCAGGGGTGGTGTAGAGACAGATACATTAGGGACATTTAAGGTGATTGGGGGTAAGTGGGGGGTGTGTGGAACGTCCTGCCAGGGGTGGTGTAGAGACAGATACATTAGGGACATTTAAGGTGATCGGGGGTAAGTGGTGGGTGTGTGGAACGTCCTGCCAGGGGTGGTGTAGAGACAGATACATTAGGGACATTTAAGGTGATCGGGGGTAAGTGGTGGGTGTGTGGTACGTCCTGCCAGGGGTGGTGTAGAGACAGATACATTAGGGACATTTAAGGTGATCGGGGGTAAGTGGGGGGTGTGTGGAATATCCTGCCAGGGGTGGTGTAGAGACAGATACATTAGGGACATTTAAGGTGATGGGGGGTAAGTGGTGGGTGTGTGGAACGTCCTGCCAGGGGTGGTGTAGAGACAGATACATTAGGGACATTTAAGGTGATCGGGGGTAAGTGGGGGGGTGTGTGGAACGTCCTGCCAGGGGTGGTGTAGAGACAGATACATTAGGGACATTTAAGGTGATCGGGGGTAAGTGGGGGGTGTGTGGAGACAGATACATTAGGGACATTTAAGGTGATCGGGGATAAGTGGGGGGGTGTGTGGAACGTCCTGCCAGGGGTGGTGTAGAGACAGATACATTAGGGACATTTAAGGTGATCGGGGGTAAGTGGTGGGTGTGTGGAACGTCCTGCCAGGGGTGGTGTGGAGACAGATACATTAGGGACATTTAAGGTGATCGGGGGTAAGTGGGGGTGTGTGGAACGTCCTGCCAGGGGTGGTGTGGAGACAGATACATTAGGGACATTTAAGGTGATCGGGGGTAAGTGGGGGTGTGTGGAACGTCCTGCCAGGAGTGGTGTAGAGACAGATACATTAGGGACACTAAAGAGACTCTAATGTAATCACATGAATGATAGAAAAGTGGAGGGTTGTGGAGGGTCAGGTGGGCATGGAGGGTTAGATTGACCTTGGAGTAGATTAAAAGATCAGTACAACATCGTGGGCCGAAGGTTGCAATGATGTATGTGGACAGCATGAAAACAGGCCATTTGGCCCAACAGCCCATGATTGCCACAATCTCTCCATCTCACTCTAAAACTCTCCTTTCCACGTACTTATACAGTTGGGAGAGGTGGTGGTGAAGTTCCAGGTTGAGCCTCAGGTTCCCCGGTCTCCCTGCCCATCCTACATTGGTTTAGCCGCCAGATACGGCCAGCCAGCCAGCACTGCCCCTTCTCTCTGCCTGTGCTTCGGGGAGGGAGATTACTCTGAGCTCCTCGTGCTTCGGGGAGGGAGATGACTCTGAGCTCCTCGTGCTTGGGGAGGGAGATGACTCTCAGCTCCTCGTGATTCGGGGAGGGTGCTCACCCAGTCTGAATGCCGACTTGCAGAGCCGGAAGTTGTCATGTGCAAAGGGTGCTCCCAACATCGAATTCAGCGGTAGAGGGTTGATCCCAGTGGTGTCGGTGCTCTGTGAGGGACTGTCCAGAGACGGCCCTGTCGGTGTCCACATCAGCAAGTCATTGTTAAACCTGGCAGGGAAACAGGAGCAAGACAAACCGTTACGCTCACTTACCCTGTGTGGGATGTGCAGTGCCCACTCCCACACACACACTCCCCCACTCAGACACACACACACGTACACTGCCCAACACTCCCCAATCATACATATATACACACTCCCCACCACACACAGTCCCCCACCCACCCCTACACGTGCACCCACCCACCCCACACACAATCCTCAACAGCCCCCCAAATAAACACACTCCCCACCACACTCTCCCGCACCCACCCCACACATGCACACCCCACCCCACACAACCCCCCACCAAACACCCCCAGCCGACCCCACACATGCACCCCATCCACCCCTACACACCCCCACCAGACACTCCACCATCCACCACACACACTCCCCCCACCCACCACACACACTCCCCCACCACAAACACTCCCCCACCCACCACACACTCCACCATCCACCACACACACTCCCCCACCCACCACACACACACCCCCTCCACCACACACTCCCCCACCACAAACACTCCACCATCCACCACAAACACTCCCCCACCCACCACACACTCCACCATCCACCACACACTCCCCCACCCACCACACACTCCACCATCCACCACACACACTCCCCCACCCACCACACACACACCCCCTCCACCACACACTCCCCCACCACAAACACTCCCCCACCACCACACACTCCCCCACCACAAACACTCCCCCACCCACCACACACACACCCCACCCACCACACACACACCCCCTCCACCACACACACACCCCACCCACCACACACACACCCCCTCCACCACACACACACCCCACCCACCACACACACACCCCCTCCACCACACACTCCCCCACCACAAACACTCCCCCACCCACCACACACTCCACCATCCACCACACACACTCCCCCACCCACCACAAACACTCCCCCACCACAAACACTCCCCCACCCACCACACACTCCACCATCCACCACACACACTCCCCCACCCACCACACACACACCCCCTCCACCACACACACACCCCACCCACCACACACTCCCCCACCCACCACACACTCCACCATCCACCACACACACACCCCCACCCACCACACACACTCCCCCTCCACCACACACACACCCCACCCACCACACACTCCCCCTCCACCACACACACACCCCACCCACCACACACACTCCCCCTCCACCACACACACACCCCACCCACCACACACTCACTCCTCACCCAACACCACGCAGACACGTACAGAAACAGAACAACGCTACCCTTGTCTTCATTCTGATCAGTCTCACTGCAGGTGACCCTAACTCTTGTCCCCCACACACACTGGTACTGGCCCACCCCACATCACAGGAGGGTCCCTTCCTGACAAATGCACTTGGGACAGACTGTTCACAAGCCAGAGGTGCGGCTGTGAACCAAGTTCGCGGGCCACAGAAGCTGTCCCTGAATCCCACCAGCCCCTCTCCCAAACACTCACATTGATATACAGGCTGTGAATTATTAAGGTCCCACACCACCAGGTTCAGGAACAGTTATTACCCCTCAACCATCAGGCTCCTGAACCAGTGAGGATAACCTCAACTCTGAACTGATTCCATCGGGAAGGAGGTACAGGAGCCTCAGGTCCCACACCACCAGGTTCAGGAACAGTTATTACCCCTCAACCATCAGGCTCCTGAACCAGTGAGGATAACCTCAACTCTGAACTGATTCCATCGGGAAGGAGGTACAGGAGCCTCAGGTCCCACACCACCAGGTTCAGGAACAGTTATTACCCCTCAACCATCAGGCTCCTGAACCAGTGAGGATAACCTCAACTCTGAACTGATTCCATCGGGAAGGAGGTACAGGAGCCTCAGGTCCCACACCACCAGGTTCAGGGACAATTATTACCCCTCAACCATCAGGCTCCTGAACCAGTGAGGATAACCTCAACTCTGAACTGATTCCATCGGGAAGGAGGTACAGGAGCCTCAGGTCCCACACCTCCAGGTTCATGAACAGTTATTACCCCTCAACCATCAGGCTCCTGAACCAGTGAGGATAACCTCAACTCTGAACTGATTCCATCGGGAAGGAGGTACAGGAGCCTCAGGTCCCACACCACCAGGTTCAGGAACAGTTATTACCCCTCAACCATCAGGCTCCTGAACCAGTGAGGGTAACCTCAACTCTGAACTGATTCCACAACCTATGATCTCATTGTCAAGGACTCTACAACATGTTCCCAGGATTAATCAATCAATCAATCGACTATTTATCAATTTGTATTTGCAGAGTTTGTCCTCTTTTTCGGGGGTTGTCAGTCCTTGTGTGTAGTTTGTCATTGATTCTATTGTACTTCTTTGCTCTACTGTATGACAATGAACCTCAGGGTAGTGTACGATGACGTATACAGATGCACTTTGATGATTTTATTTTGCTGCTGTGGTTCTGTTGCTTGCCGTGTTCTGCGTTGTCCTGTGGGCTTGCGAAGGAATGTGTGGGCTGCACCCTTGGCCATGCTGATTGTGCATGTGAACGACACATTTCACTGTATGATTCGATGGAAATGTGAAAATTAAACTTGAATCTTGTATCGTGAGAGTTAGGAGCGTGCAGAATTTCAAAGTTCAAAAAGCACAGTTATTATCAAAGTACATTCACGTCACCATACACAACCCTGAGATTCATTTCCCTGCATACCCAAAAAATCCAAGAAATAATAGAATCAGTGAAAGACCTGGCCCAAAAGGGCAGACGAGTGTGCAAAAGACAACAAATGGTGCAATATAGGGAACGTGAGATCGTTGAAACTGAGTCCACAGGCTGTGGGAACAGTTGAGTGATGAGTGAAGTTATCCGCTCTGGTATAACTGTACCTGAACCTCCTCAGACTTTGCGCTGTAGAGGTGTTGGTGTCACCTCTCTCAAGCGGAAGGCCATTAGGTGCTTGTAGGCACCAGCTGCACCGTGACAGTGATGAAAATAGATTAGTCGCTGCAAAGCACCTTTGGGACCCGAGGCTGTGCAGAATGGAAACTTTTCATTAACTGTGCAGCTCTGCACCTTGTCACAGGAAGTTGTGAGCACAGCCCAGTCCGCAAACTCCACGGACTCTGTCTGCACTTCTCGCTGCCTCGGTAAGGCAGCCAGCATAATCAAAGACCCCACCCACCCCAAACGGTCTCTGTTCTCCCCTCTGCCATCAGCCGGGACGGATGTACCACCTGGCTCAAGAAGGGCTTCTGTCCCACTGCTGTCAGACTCTCATTCACTAAAAGATGGACCCTGGAGGTCAACCCAGAGGCTGCCAAGGGTATGGAGGGGCACTCACAGTCACAACGAGCTAAAGGGCTTTGGCCAGCTGTTCACGACTTCACCCTTTGAACATGCTTTTTGCTGGGAAACCTGTGCTGAGGTATCTCTGCCTTTAGTAAAGGGAGGAGGACCACTCCAAACCTTTAGAACATAGAACAGTGCAGCACAGCACAAGCCCTTCGGCCCACAATGTTGTGCCAACCCTCAAACCCTGCCTCCCATATAACCCTCCACCTTAAATTCCTCCATATACCTGTCTAGTAGTCTCTTAAACTTCACTAGTGTGTCTGCCTCCACCACTGACTCAGGCAGTGCATTCCACGCACGAACCACTGTCTGAGTAAAAAACCTTCCTCTACTATCCCCCTTGAACTTCCCTCCCCTTACCTTAAAGCCATGTCCTCTTGTACTGAGCAGTGGTGCCCTGGGGAAGAGGCGCTGGCTGTCCACTCTGTCTATTCCTCTCAATATCTTGTATACCTCTATCATGTCTCCTCTCATCCTCCTTCTCTCCAAAGAGTAAAGCCCTAGCTCCCTTAATCTCTGATCATTATCCATACTCTCTAAACCAGGCAGCATTCTGGTAAATCTCCTCTGTACCCTTCCCAATGTTTCCACATCCTTCCTATAGTGAGGCGACCAGAACTGGACACAGTACTCCAAGTGTGGCCTAACTAGAGTTTTATAGAGCTGCATCATTACATCGCGTCTCTTAAACTCTATCCCTCGACTTATGAAAGCTAACACCCCATAAGCTTTCTTAACTACACTATCTACCTGTGAGGCAACTTTCAGGGGTCTGCGGACATGCACCCCCAGATCCCTCTGCTCCTCCACACTACCAAGTATCCTGCCATTTACTTTGTACTCTGCCTTGGAGTTTGTCCTTCCAAACTGTACCACCTCACACTTCTCCAGGTTGAACTCCATCTGCCACTTCTCAGCCCACTTCTGCATCCTATCAATGTCTCTCTGCAATCTTTGACAATCCTCTACACTATCTACAACACCACCAACCTTTGTGTCGTCTGCAAACTTCCCAATCCACCCTTCTACCCCCGCATCCAGGTCATTAATAAAACTCACAAAAAGTAGAGGTCCTAGAACAGATCCTTGTGGGACACCACTAGTCACAACCCTCCAATCTGAACGTACTCCCTCCACCACAACCCTCTGCTTTCTGCAGGCAAGCCAATTCTGAATCCACCTGGCCAAACTTCCCTGGATCCCATGCCTTCTGACTTTCTGAATAAGCCTACCATGTGGAACCTTGTCAAATGCCTTACTAAAATCCATGTAGATCACATCCACTGCACTACCCTCATCTATATGCCTGGTCACCTCTGCAAAGAACTCTATCAGGCTTGTTAGGCATGATCTGCCCTTCACAAAGCCATGCTGACTGCCCCTGATCAGACCATGATTCTCTAAATGCCCATAGCTCCTATCTCTAAGAATCTTTTCCAACAGCTTTCCCACCACAGACGTAAGGCTCACTGGTCTATAATTACCTGGACTATCCCTGCTACCTTTTTTGAACAAGGGGACAACGTTCGCCTCCCTCCAATCCTCTGGTACTATTCCCGTGGACAACGAGGACATAAAGATCCTAGCCAGAGGCTCAGCAATCTCTTCCCTCGCCTCGTGGAGCAGCCTGGGAAATATTCCATCAGGCCTCGGGGACTTATCCGTCCTAATGTATTTTAAAACTCCAACACCTCCTCTCCCTTAATATCAACATGCTCCAGAACATCAACCTCACTCATATTGTCCTCACCGTCATCAAGTTCCCTCCCAGTGGTGAATACCGAAGAGAAGTATTCATTGAGGACCTCGCTCACTTCCACAGCCTCCAGGCACATCTTCCCACTTTTATCTCTAATCGGTCCTATCTTCCTCCTGTAATCCTTTTGTTCTTCACATAATTGAAGAATGCCTTGGGGTTTTCCTTTACCCTACTCTCCAAGGCCTTCTTATGCCCCCTTTTTGCTCTCCTCAGCCCCTTCTTAAGCTGCCTTCTTGCTACCCTATATTCCTCAATAGACCAATCTGATCCTTGCTTCCTAAACCTCAAGAATGCTGCCTTCTTCCACCTGACTAGATTTTCCACTTCACTTGTCATCCATGGTTCCTTCACCCTACCATTCTTTATCTTCCTCATTGGGACAAATTCATCCCTAACATCCTGCAAGAGATCCTTAAACATCGGCCACATGACCTTAGTACATTTCCCTGCAAAAACATCATCCCAATCCACACCCACAAGTTCCGGCCTTATAGCCTCATAATTTGCCCTTCCCCAATTAAAAATTTACCCCAGCAACACACACCAAAATGCTGGAGAGACTCAGCATGGTGGAACTGAATAAACAGTCAACAGGATTTTATTCAAAGGAGGCCATTTGGCCCCTCTCCTCTGTGCCAGCCAGCTCTCCTCTGTAATGCATTTGCACTCTTTCCCCAGAGCACCGCAGATGATACACTTCCGAAAGCTCCCAGTGAAGACTCCTTCCACAACCTTTCCCACAGCACAGCAACTCATTTCCGCTCTGCTGCTTCGGCGATTTGCCAACACCTCTTCCTCGGGGTGACCAGCCGGCGAAAGTTAACACGTCACCAAAGCAACTCATTTGCCCAACAGGACATCAGTCCAACCGAGTCCCATGTTCCTGTCTGTACCCGCCCCGAAACCTTTCCAATCCATCCTGCCCATACCCCTCTCTCAAAACCTAACCAATCGTGTTCCTAACCGTATGCCTCAAAACCTTTCCAATCCGTGTTCCTGTCCGTATCCCTCAAAACCTTTCCCATCCGTGTTCCTGTCCGTATCCCTCAAAACCTTTCCAATCCGTGTTCCTGTCCGTATCCCTCAAAACATTTCCCATCCGTGTTCCTGTCCGTATCCCTCAAAACCTATCCAATCCGTGTTCTTGTCCGTATCCCTCAAAACATTTCCCATCCGTGTTCCTGTCCGTATCCCTCAAAACCTATCCAATCCGTGTTCTTGTCCGTATCCCTCAAAACCTATCCAATCCGTGTTCCTGTCCGTATCCCTCAAAACCTATCCAATCCGTGTTCCTGACCGTATCCCTCAAAACCTTTCCAATCCAAGTTTCTGTCCGTATCCCTCAAAACCTTTCCAATCCGTGTTCCTGTCCGTATCCCTCAAAACCTTTCCAATCCGTGTTCCTGTCCGTATCCCTCAAAACCTTTCCAATCCGTGTTCCTGACCGTATCCCTCAAAACCTTTCCAATCCGTGTTCCTGTCCGTATCCCTCAAAACCTTTCCAATCCGTGTTCCTGACCGTATCCCTCAAAACCTTTCCAATCCGTGTTCCTGTCCGTATCCCTCAAAACCTTTCCAATCCGTGTTGCTGTCCGTATCCCTCAAAACCTTTCCCATCCGTGTTCCTGACCGTATCCCTCAAAATCTTTCCCATCCGTGTTCCTGTCCGTATCCCTCAAAACCTTTCCAATCCGTGTTGCTGTCCGTATCACTCAAAACCTTTCCAATCCATGTTCCTGTCCGTATCCCTCAAAACCTTTCCAATCCGTGTTCCTGACCGTATCCCTCAAAACCTTTCCAATCCGTGCTCCTGTCCCTATCCCTCAAAACCTTTCCAATCCGTGTTCCTGTCCGTATCCCTCAAAACCTTTCCAATCCGTGTTCCTGTCCGTATCCCTCAAAACCTTTCCAATCCGTGTTGCTGTCCGTATCCCTCAAAACCTTTCCAATCCATGTTCCTGTCCGTATCCCTCAAAACCTTTCCAATCCGTGTTCCTGACCGTATCCCTCAAAACCTTTCCAATCCGTGCTCCTGTCCCTATCCCTCAAAACCTTTCCAATCCGTGTTCCTGTCCGTATCCCTCAAAACCTTTCCAATCCGTGTTCCTGTCCGTATCCCTCAAAACCTTTCCAATCCGTGTTGCTGTCCGTATCCCTCAAAACCTTTCCCATCCGTGTTCCTGACCGTATCCCTCAAAATCTTTCCCATCCGTGTTCCTGTCCGTATCCCTCAAAACCTTTCCAATCCGTGTTGCTGTCCGTATCACTCAAAACCTTTCCAATCCATGTTCCTGTCCGTATCCCTCAAAACCTTTCCAATCCGTGTTCCTGACCGTATCCCTCAAAACCTTTCCAATCCGTGCTCCTGTCCCTATCCCTCAAAACCTTTCCAATCCGTGTTCCTGACAGTATCCCTCAAAACCTTTCCAATCCGTGTTCCTGACCGTATCCCTCAAAACCTATCCAATCCGTGTTCCTGACCGTATCCCTCAAAACCTCCCCAATCCGTGTTCCTGTCCGTATCCCTGAAAACATTTCCAATCCGTGTTCCTGTCCGTATCCCTCAAAACCTTTCCAATCCGTGTTCCTGTCCGTATCCCTCAAAACCTATCCAATCCGTGTTCCTGTCCGTATCCCTCAAAACTTTTCCAATCCGTGTTCCTGTCCGTATCCCTCAAAACCTTTCCAATCCGTGTTCCTAACCGTATACCTCAAAACCTTTCCAATCCGTGTTCCTGTCCGTTTCCCTCAAAACCTTTCCAATTCGTGTTCCTGAC
This sequence comes from Hypanus sabinus, assembly GCF_030144855.1. Taxonomy (NCBI): domain Eukaryota; kingdom Metazoa; phylum Chordata; class Chondrichthyes; order Myliobatiformes; family Dasyatidae; genus Hypanus; species Hypanus sabinus. The sequence continues at coordinate 396,550 of NC_082736.1, forward strand.
CGTATCCCTCAAAACCTATCCAATCCGTGTTCCTGTCCGTATCCCTCAAAACCTTTCCAATCCGTGTTGCTGTCCGTATCCCTCAAAACCTTTCCAATCCGTGTTCCTGTCCGTATCCCTCAAAACCTTTCCAATCCGTGTTCCTGTCCGTATCCCTGAAAACATTTCCAATCCGTGTTCCTGTCCGTATCCCTCAAAACCTATCCAATCCGTGTTCCTGTCCGTATCCCTCAAAACCTTTCCAATCCGTGTTCCTGTCCGTATCCCTCAAAACCTTTCCAATCCGTGTTCCTGTCCGTATCCCTCAAAACCTTTCCAATCCATGTTCCTGTCCGTATCCCTCCAAACCTTTCCCATCCGTGTTCCTGACCGTATCCCTCAAAATCTTTCCCATCCGTGTTCCTGTCCATATCCCTCAAAACCTTTCCAATCCGTGTTCCTGACCGTATCCCTCAAAACCTTTCCAATCCGTGTTCCTGACCGTATCCCTCAAAACTTTTCCAAACCGTGTTCCTGCCCAAGTGCCTCTTAAATGTTGTAATTGCACACAACTTCCTCTGGCAGCTCATTCCACATACCCACCATACTCTGCGTGAGAATCTTACTGCTCAGGTCCCCTATACGTCTCACTTTCAACCCATGCCACCTAACGTTCTACTTCCCTACCCTGGGAAACAGGCTATTCCGTCCTGTTGGGTACCGGCCTTCACAGATCCCATTATCTGTCTTGGATTTACCGGCGTCAGCCCACGAGAAAGCGAATCTCAGGGTTGCATATGGTGCCATATAAAAAATTTGAACTTATCTATGGCCTCACGATTTTATAAACTTCAGCCTCTCTCGTTCGAGGGAAAACAGTCCCAGCCTGTCCGGTGATAAATGCTGCTAACTCAAACCTCCCCAGTCAAAGTAACTCGTTTGTAAATCTTCTCTTGCTGAATTACATCCTTGCTGTAATGGGGCGAGTAGGTCAGGGGCCATCCAGTCCAACAGTACACCCATGAGGCACAGGAGCTGAATAAGGCCATTCAGCCCATCAAGTTTCACGATGGCTGTTTTATTTTCCCTCTCACTCATGTTCTCCTGCCTACTCCTCGTAACCTTTGATGCCTTTACACAACTGACCATCCACCTTAACTCTGCCCCTCGTGATTTTATAAACCTCAGTAAGGTCCCCCTCAGCCTCCTTCACTGCAGGGAAAACAGTCCCAGACTGTCCAGTCTCTACTGATAAATCAAACCCTCCTGTCCCTGAAGTATCTGTGTGGTACAGCGTATATTGACTGGCTGCATCACTGAAACAGTAGTGGATACGTCCCAGTCCATCACTGGGCTATGGATAAAGCCCTCCCAACCACTGAGCACATCTACAGGGACCACTGTCACAGGGAAGCAGCAGCAATCGGCAGGGACCCTCACCACCCAGGACACGCTCTCTTCTCACTGCTGCCATCGGGAAAGAGGTACAGCAGCCTCAGGTCCCACACCACCAGGTTCAGGAACAGTTATTACCCCTCAACCATCAGGCTCCTGAACCAGTGAGGATAACCTCAACTCTGAACTGATTCCATCGGGAAGGAGGTACAGGAGCCTCAGGTCCCACACCACCAGGTTCAGGAACAGTTATTACCCCTCAACCATCAGGCTCCTGAACCAGTGAGGATAACCTCAACTCTGAACTGATTCCATCGGGAAGGAGGTACAGGAGCCTCAGGTCCCACATCACCAGGTTCAGGAACAGTTATTACCCTCAGCCATCAGGCTCCTGAGCCAGTGAGGATAACCTCACTCAACTTCACTTGTCCCAACACTGAACAGTTCCCACAGCCTATGGACTCACTTTCAAGGACTGTTCATCTCATGTTCTCAATATTTATTGCTTATTTATTTAGTTTTTCTCTTTCTTTTGTTGCCTTTTACACTTTTGTGGTCTACCCTGTTGGTGCAATCTTTCATTGGTTTATGGTCGTTACATTTACTGAGTATGTCCGCAAGAAAATGAATCTTAGGGTTGTATATGGTGACATGTACTGTATGTACTTTGGTAATAAATTTACCTTGAACTTTGAAGTTAACCCTAAAGGATTCCTGAACCATGTCGATTTGCACCTGAATTCTCTCCACATTTAGAAAGCAATTTCCACCTTGATTCACTCTGCACCACTTCCCTGCCCGAGACCACTCCGTACAACACAACTGGTCGCTTCATCCATGGTCAGATCCACCTGCATCAGGTTTACCCTCCTGACTCCCGGCAGCTCGGGCCATTAGGATCCGGCGTGCTTGGTCCGTGCTGGTCCTGCCGAGTTACACGGTGCCAGTCGGAGTGGTTCAGATCCCTGCGCTCTCGCTGTCTGAAAAGCAATGGGCCGTGGGAGGTGTCTGGCTGAACGCCCAAGTTAGTACAGTCTTTCACACTGATTCAGTTATGGTTATTATGTGTTTGTTGAGGATGCCTGCAAGAAAATGAATCTCAGGATTGTATATGGTGACGTGCATGTACTTTGAACATCGTATCGATCTTGCATCATTTCCAGATTAATTATGAACGAGACCGCATACAATACTGAGTGTGGTCGAACACAACGTCCCACTCTCCTGTTTGGATTTCACAGTTCCATGGACAACAGGCCTGGCTTCCAATCATATTGCTGGCTCTTTGCAGGCTTCGAAGAAAGATCGTATAACAGAATTCAGACATTCTGCCCAGCGAGCCTCCTCTGCCTATCGATTATGGCTGATTTATTATCCGTCTCAACCCCATTCCCGTCTTCTCCCCATAAACGTTCACACGATGACTATTCAAGAACCTATCAACCTCCATTTTAAATATACTTAGTCTCTCAGCCTCCACGATCATCTGTGGCAATGAATTCCACAGATTTACCACCCTCTGGCTAAAGAAATTCCTCATCTCTGTTCATACATTCTGAGGCTGTGTGTGCCCTCCCACAACTAGAAACCTAGACTCCCCCACTTTAGGAAACATCCTCTCCACATCCACTCTATCTGTGTCCTCTGGTCCTAGACTCCCCCACTATAGGAAACATCCTCTCCACATCCACTCTGTCTGTGTCCTCTGGTCCTAGACTCACCCACTTTAGGAAACATCCTCTCCACATCCACTCTATCTGTGTCCTCTGGTCCTAGACTCCCCCACTATAGGAAACATCCTCTCCACATCCACTCTATCTGTGTCCTCTGGTCCTAGACTCCCTCACTATAGGAAACATCCTCTCCACATCCACTCTATCTGTGTCCTCTGGTCCTAGACTCCCCCAATGTAGGAAACATCCTCTCCACATCCACTCTATCTGTGTCCTCTGGTCCTAGACTCCCCCACTATAGGAAACATCCTCTCCACATCCACTCTGTCTGTGTCCTCTGGTCCTAGACTCACCCACTTTAGGAAACATCCTCTCCACATCCACTCTATCTGTGTCCTCTGGTCCTAGACTCCCCCACTATAGGAAACATCCTCTCCACATCCACTCTATCTGTGTCCTCTGGTCCTAGACTCCCTCACTATAGGAAACATCCTCTCCACATCCACTCTATCTGTGTCCTCTGGTCCTAGACTCCCCCAATGTAGGAAACATCCTCTCCACATCCACTCTATCTGTGTCCTCTGGTCCTAGACTCCTCCTCTATAGGAAACATCCTCTCCACATCCAAGCTATCTGTGCCTTTGAATAGTCAATCAGTTTGAATGTGATCCCCCGTTTTTTCCAAATACCCATAAATACAGCCCAGAGGAATCAGATGCCCCTCAGACAGTAACCCTACCATTCTCTTTAATCAAGGGCAGGAGGGCGTTTCCCAGGACTCACCTGTTGTAGATGTTCTGATAGAATTCCTTACTGGGAAGCAGCAGGTGCAGGGCGGGCAGGGTCAGCTCCAGGATGTACTGGGAAGAGGCCAGCGTCTGAGACTGGAATTCTGCCATCTCCTCCGGCTCTCCCGGGATCACCATCTGTCAATCAAAGCCAGCAGCCATTAGAGCTTGCCATCCTCATAGCGATGGGGTGAGGAATGATTCCCACCGGAACGGTGGGGTGATGGATGCAGCAGGAGTGTGTGTCGTACGACATGGGAGATCATGGTCTCAGGGCAGGAAATGGTGATATTTGCACACTTTAATTGCTTTGAACCTGGAGTGCCAGGGTCTGAGTGGTATCCACGTCAGGCTGTGTTTGGGAGACACTGATGGGTTCGTTTATAACGTGTCATGTTTCAAAGGAACTTTTAAAGTCAGAGAAATGTACACAATATACATCCTGAAATTCTTTTTCTTTGCAAACATCCATGAAAACAGAGGAGTGTCTCCTAGAATGAATGACCATATAACCATATAACAATCACAGCACGGAAACAGGCCATCTCGGCCCTCCTAGTCTGTGCTGAACTCATATTCTCACCTAGTCCCACCTACCCGCATTCAGCCCATAACACTCCACTCCTTTCCTGTCCATATACCTATCCAATTTTACCTTAAATGACACAACTGAACTGGCCTCTACTACTTCTACAGGTAGCTCATTCCGCACAGTTATCACTCTCTGAGTAAAGAAATACCCCCTCGTGTTTCCCTTAAACTTCTGCCCCCTAACTCTCAAATCATATCCTCTCGTTTGAATCTCCCCTACTCTCAATGGAAACAGCCTATTCACGTCAACTCTATCTATCCCTCTCAAAATTTTACATACCTCGATCAAATCCCCCCTCAACCTTCTACACTCCAATGAATAGAGACCTAACTTGTTCAACCTTTCTCTGTAACTTAAGTGCTGAAACCCAGGTAACATCCTAGTAAATCGTCTCTGCACTCTCTCTAATTTATTGATATCTTTCCTATAATTCGGTGACCAGAACTGCACACAATATTCCAAATTTGGCCTTACCAATGCCTTGTACAATTTCAACATTACATCCCAACTTCTGTACTCAATGCTCTGATTTATAAAGGCCAGCGTTTCAAAAGCCTTCTTCACCACCCTATCTACATGAGACTCCACCTTCAGGGAACTATGCACTGTTATCCCTCGATCTCTCTGTTCCTCTGCATTCCTCAATGCCCTACCATGCCTGTATGTTCTATTTGGATTATTCCTGCCAAAATGTAGAACCTCACACTTCTCAGCATTAAACTCCATCTGCCAACATTCAGCCCATTCTTCTAACCGGCATAAGTCTCCCTGCAAGCTTTGAAAACCCACCTCATTATCCACAACACCTCCTACCTTAGTATCATCGGCATACTTACTGATCCAATTTACCACCCCATCATCCAGATCCTTTATGTATATTACAAACAACATTGGGCCCAAAACAGATCCCTGAGGCACCCCGCTAGTCACCGGCCTCCATCCCGATAAACAATTATCCACCACTACTCTCTGGCATCTCCCATCTAGCCACTGTTGAATCCATTTTATTACTCCAGCATTAATACCTAACGACTGAACCTTCTTAACTAACCTTCCATGTGGAACTTTGTCAAAGGCTTTGCTGAAGTCCATATAGACTACATCCACTGCCTTACCCTCGTCAACATTCCTCGTAACTTCTTCAAAAAATTCAATAAGGTTTGTCAAACATGACCTTCCACGCACAAATCCATGCTGGCTACTCCTAATCAGATCCTGTCTATCCAGATAATTATTAATACTATCTCTAAGAATATTTTCCATTAATTTACCCACCACTGATATCAAACTGACAGGTCTATAATTGCTAGGCTTACTTCTGGAACCCTTTTTAAACAATGGAACCACATGAGCAATATGCCAATCATCCGGCACAATTCCCGTTTCTAATGACATCTTAAAGATCTCCGTCAGAGCTCCTGCTATTTCTACACAAACTTCCCTCAAGGTCCTGGGGAATATCCTGTCAGGACCTGGAGATTTATCCACTTTTAAATTTCTTAAAAGCGCCAGTACTTCCACCTCTTTAATTGTCATAGGTTCCACAACTTCCTTACTTGTTTCCCATACCTTACACAGTTCAATATCCTTCTCCTTAGTGAATACCGAAGAGAAGAAATCGTTCAAAATCTCTCCCATCTCCCTCGGCTCCACACATAGCTGACCACTCTGATTCTCTAAGGGGCCTATTTTATCCCTCACTATCCTCTTGCTTTTAATATAACTGTAGAAACCTTTCGGATTTACTTTCACCTTATTTGCCAAACCAACCTCGTATCTTCTTTTAGCTTTTCTAATTTCTTTCTTCAGATTCCTTTTACATTCTTTATATTCCTCGAGCAATTCCTTTACCCCATGCTGCCTATATCTATTGTAGACATCTCTCTTTTTCCGAACCAAATTTCTAATATCCCTTGAAAACCATGGTGCTTTCAAACCTTTAACCTTTCCTTTCAACCTAACAGGAACATAAAGATTCTGTACCCTCATAATTTCACCCTTAAATGACCTCCATTTCTCTATTACATCCTTCCCATAAAACAACTTGACCCAATCCACTCTCTCTAAATCCCTTCGCATCTCCTCAAAGTTAGCCTTTCTCCAATCAAAAATCTCAACTCTAGGTCCTGTCCGTCCTTCTCCATAATTATATTGAAGCTAATGCTATTGTGATCACTGGACCAGAAGTGCTCCCCAACACATACATCTGTCAGCTGACCTATCGCATTCCCTAACAGGAGATCCAACACTGCCCCATCTCTAGTCGGTACTTCTATGTATTGTTGCAAAAAACTATCCTGCACACATTTCACAAACTCTAAACCATCCAGCCCTTTTACAGAATGAGCTTCCCAGTCTATGTGTGGAAAATTAAAATCTCCCACAAACACCACCTTGTGTATACTACAGATATCTGCTATCTCCTTACACATTTGCTCTTCCAACTCACGCTCCCCATTAGGTGGCCTATAATACCCTCCTATCAGTGTTACTACACCTTTCCCATTCCTCAACTCCTCCCAAATAGCCTCCCTAGAGGAGCTCTCTAATCTGTCCTTCCAAAGCACCGCCGTAAGATTTTCTTGGACAAGCAATGCAACACCTCCTCCTCTGGCCCCTCCTACACTATCACACCTGAAGCAACTAAATCCAGGAATATTTAGTTGCCAATCACACCCTTCCTGCAACCATGTTTCACTAATAGCTACAACATCATAATTCCAGGTATCAATACACGCTTTAAGCTCATCCACCTTTCTTACAATGCTCCTAGCATTAAAATAGATACATTTAAGATACTCTCCACCCCCCTCCTCTCTTTTTATCGCTAACAATGCATTCAAATTTATTATCCTTTTCTTTCTTCTCCCCTACATCTTCGGGCTGAGCGCATCCCTTCTCCATCACCTGCCTTTCCTCCCTCACACACTGTCTCTTTACTTGCTCTACTGGTGAACTAACCTCCTCTCCCATAGTTTCCTCAAATTGATTCCCGTACCCCCATCTTACTACTTTAAAGTCTGCCCTGTAGCCCTAGCAAACCTCCCCGCTAGGATATTGGTCCCCCCAGGATTCAAGTGTAACCCATCCTTCTTGAACAGGATGCCTGCCCCAGAAGAAGTCCCAATAATCCAGAAACTTAAATCCCTGGCCCCTGCTCCAATCCCACAGCCACGCATTCATCCTCCACCTAATTCCATTCCTACTCTCACTGTCACGTGGCACAGGCAGTAATCCCGAGATTATTACCTTTGCGGTCCTTCTTCTTAACTGCCTTCCTAACTCCCTATACTCTCGTTTCAGGACCTCTTCCCCTTTCCTACCTATGTCATTGGTACCTACATGTACCACGACCTCTGGCTCCTCACCCTCCCACTTCAGGATATCTTGGACGCGATCAGAAACGTCCTGAACCCTGGCACCAGGGAAGCAAACTACCATCCGGGACTCCCGATCACCTCCACAGAACCGCCTGTCTGAACCCCTGACTATCGAGTCCCCTATTACTATGGTCCTCTTTCTTCTATCCCTACCCTTCTGAGCTACAGGTCCGTCCTCTGTGCCAGAGGCGCGGCCACTGTCACTTCCACCAGGAAGGCTGTCCCCCCCCAACAGTACTCAAACGTGAGTACTTATTGTCAAGGGGTACAGCCACTGGGGTACTCTCTCGTACCTGCCTCTTCCCCTTCCTGACCGTGACCCACCTATCTGCCTCCCATGGCCCCGGAGTGACCACCTGCCTGTAACTCCTCTCTATCACCTCCTCACTCTCCCTGACCAGACGAAGGTCATCGAGCTGCAGCTCCAGTTCCCTAACTCGGTCCCTCAGGAGCAGCAGTTCGGCGCACCTGGCGCAGATGTGGACGTCCGGGAGGCTCGGAGACTCCAGGACCTCCCACATCGGACACCGAGAATAACAAGCTGCCCTCACACTCATATTTCCCAAATAACTGACAATAACAAGAACTAGAAGATAAGCCTACTGTGCCCTCTTCCGCCTCAGCCCCCTGAGCCCAAGCCCTACACTCTGCTCCCGGTGCACTCCGCTGCCCGCTTCTTAAGGCTGCGCTCTTTTTATATCTTCCCTCCTTCCCAGGCCTCCTCACGCGCCTGCACAGTCCGGCCTCTCAGAACTCCGATCTGAGACGCAATTGGACAATTTGAAAATGGCCGCCGCCGCACTTCCTCTCGAAGCCTCGCTGTCCTCTTCCAGTGAAATGTTAAAACCACAAAGCCCCCGATCGTGGTCTTTCCATCACCATGACTGCTCTTGGCAAATTTCTCTACACAAGTGGTTTGCCATCACCTTCTTCTGGGCAGTGTCTTTACCAGACGGGTGACCCCAGACATTATCAATACTCGTCAGAGACTGTCTGTCTGGCGTCAGTGGTGATATAACCAGGATTTGTGATCTGCACCGGCTGCTCGTACGACCGTCCACCACCTGCTCCCAAGGCTTCACCTCACCCTGATCGGGGGCTAAGCAGGAGCTACACCTTGCCCGAGGGTGACATGCAGGCCAGCCCCTCACACCTCCTTTGTACCTGCACCCTGGCAGCTGCATGACCAAAACAAAATCAATCATCCCACAGCAGAGACACACGCCTTTTCGCTCACCGTCAGCTTGCTGACCAATTTGTCTGTCTGAACACCTCTTAAACTCGATAACTACATCTGATTTTGCCACATTCCAGATGTGAAAACTGAATACTTTTCAATACAGGTTGAGAACCCTTTCCCCAAAATTCCAAAATCCGAAAACATCCGACAGGACGTCACGTACGGAAAACAGCCGACAGGACGTCACGTATGGAAAACATCCGACAGGACCGCACGTACGGAAAACAGCCGACAGGACGTCACGTACGGAAAACATCCGACAGGACGTCACGTACGGAAAACAGCCGACAGGACGTCACGTACGGAAAACATCCGACAGGACGTCACGTACGGAAAACAGCCGACAGGACGTCACGTACGGAAAACAGCCAACAGGACCTCGCGTACGGAAAACAGCCGACAGGACGTCGCGTAAAGAAAACATCCGACAGGACGTCGCGTACGGAAAACAGCCGACAGGACGTCGCGTAAGGAAAACATCCGACAGGACGTCGCGTACGGAAAACATCCGACAGGACGTCGCGTACGGAAAACAGCCGACAGGACGTCGCGTACGGAAAACAGCCGACAGGACCTCGCGTACGGAAAACAGCCGACAGGACCTCGCGTACGGAAAACAGCCGACAGGACCTCGCGTACGGAAAACAGCCGACAGGACCTCGCGTAAGGAAAACAGCCGACAGGACGTCGCGTAAGGAAAACAGCCGACAGGACGTCACGTACGGAAAACAGCCGACAGGACGTCACGTACGGAAAACAGCCGACAGGACGTCACGTACGGAAAACAGCCGACAGGACCTCACGTACGGAAAACAGCCGACAGGACGTCGCGTAAGGAAAACAGCCGACAGGACCTCACGTAAGGAAAACATCCAACAGGACGTCGCGTACTTAAAACATCCGACAGGACGTCACGTACGGAAAACATCCGACAGGACGTCACGTACGGAAAACATCCGACAGGACGTCACGTACGGAAAACAGCCGACAGGACGTCACGTACGGAAAACAGCCGACAGGACGTCACGTAAGGAAAACAGCCGACAGGACGTCACGTACGGAAAACATCCGACAGGACCGCACGTACGGAAAACAGCCGACAGGACGTCACGTACGGAAAACATCCGACAGGACGTCACGTACGGAAAACAGCCGACAGGACGTCACGTACGGAAAACATCCGACAGGACGTCACGTACGGAAAACATCCGACAGGACGTCACGTACGGAAAACAGCCGACAGGACGTCACGTACGGAAAACATCCGACAGGACGTCGCGTACGGAAAACATCCGACAGGACCTCGCGTACGGAAAACAGCCGACAGGACGTCGCGTACGGAAAACAGCCGACAGGACGTCGCGTACGGAAAACAGCCGACAGGACCTCACGTACGGAAAACAGCCGACAGGACGTCGCGTACGGAAAACAGCCGACAGGACGTCGCGTACGGAAAACAGCCGACAGGACCTCACGTACGGAAAACAGCCGACAGGACGTTGCGTACGGAAAACAGCCGACAGGACCTCACGTACGGAAAACAGCCGACAGGACGTCACGTACGGAAAACAGCCGACAGGACGTCACGTACGGAAAACAGCCGACAGGACGTCACGTATGGAAAACAGCCAACAGGACCTCACGTATGGAAAACATCCGACAGGACGTCACGTATGGAAAACAGCCGACAGGACGTCACGTATGGAAAACAGCACAAGGCTCCGGGAAGGTTCCCAGGGGAGTGCAGGTCTCTGGGCACCACAGATGGTTCGGAGAAGTGAACTCACATACACAACGAACCGAACTTAATGAAAACGCTGCATAAAACGATAAACTGAAGATCTCAATTCTGTACTGAAAGGGTGGACGTAAACTGTTTAACGGATAGAGTGGATGTGGAGAGGAAGTTTCCTGTGGTGGGGGAGTCTAGGACCAGAGGACACAGACAGAGTGGATGTGTAGAGGATGTTTCCTATAGAGGGGGAGTCTGGGACCAGAGGACACAGACAGAGTGGATGTGGAGAGGATGTTTCCTATAGTGGGGGAGTCTAGGAACTGAGGGCCCAGATAGAGTGGATGTAGAGAGTATGTTTCCTATAGTGGGGGAGTCTAGGACCAGAGGACACAGACAGAGTGGATGTGGAGAGTATGTTTCCTGTAGTGGGGGCGTCTAGGACCAGAGGACACAGATAGAGTGGATGTGGAGAGGATGTTTCCTGTAGTGGGGGTGTCTAGGACCAGAGGACACAGATAGAGTGGATGTGGAGAGGATGTTTCCGACAGTGGGGGAGTCTAGGACCAGAGGACACAGATAGAGTGGATGTGGAGAGGATGTTTCCTATAGTGAGGGAGTCTAGGACCAGAGGACACAGATAGAGTGGATGTGGAGAGGATGTTTCCTATAGTGGGGGAGTCTAGGACTAGAGGACACAGACAGAGTGGATGTGGAGAGGATGTTTCCTATAGTGGGGGAGTCTAGGACCAGAGGACACATATAGTGTTGATATGGAGAGGATGCTTCCTATAGTGGGGAGTCTGGGACCAGAGGACACAGACAGAGTGGATGTGGAGAGGATGTTTCCTATAGTGGGGGAGTCTAGGACTAGAGGACACAGATAGAGTGGATGTGGAGAGGATGTTTCCTATAGTGGGGAGTCTGGGACCAGAGGACACAGATAGAGTGGATGTGAAGAGTATGTTTCCTATAGTGGGGGAGTCTAGGACCAGAGGACACAGATAGAGTGGATGTAGAGAGTATGTTTCCTATAATGGGGGAGTCTAGGACCAGAGGACACAGATAGGGTGGATGTGGAGAGGATGTTTCCTATAGTGGGTGAGTCTAGGACCAGAGGACACAGACAGAGTGGATGTGGAGAGGATATTTCCTATAGCGGGGGAGTCTAGGACCAGAGGACACAGATAGAGTTGATGTGGAGAGGATGATTCCTATAGCGGGGGAGTCTAGGACCAGAGGACACAGATAGAGTGGATGTGGAGAGGATGTTTCCTATAGTGGGTGAGTCTAGGACCGGAGGACACAGATAGAGTGGATGTGGAGAGGATGTTTGATATCGTGGGTGAGTCTAGGAACTGAGGGCCCAGATAGAGTGGATGTAGAGAGTATGTTTCCTATACTGGGGGAGTCTAGGACCAGAGGACACAGATCGAGTGGATGTGGACAGGATGTTTCCTATAGTGGGGGAGTCTAGGTCACAGCCTCAGAATAGAGGGATCTTACTTTAAAAGTTGAGGAGTTTCTCGAGCCAGAGAGTGGTGAATTGTGGAATTTATTGCCACATCTGGCTGTGCAGGCCGTGTCATTGGTATATTTGATGCTGTGATGATAGGTTCTGCTTTAATAAAGGTGCCAAGGCACGAGAACAGGGTTGAGAGGGATAAGAAATCCTCAATGGAATGGTGGAGCAGACTCAATGAGCCAATGGCCTAAATCTGGTTTTAATAAAAACTCATCACTGACACCAAGCAGGTCAGTGAGATCCGTGAAAAGGAAACAGGAGTTTCACTGCTCAGGTCAAAAAGCCTTTGTCAGAACTCTCTGCTGCCTGAAAGCTGCGGCTGGCTGCACAGTTCATGAATCTGAGTTGTTGCTTTACGGTTTTCTGTTGCAGATGGCTGGTTTATGGGATGGCAAGATCAAGTTCAACATCAGCCTCAGAAATAACAGCGCCAGCTCACTGCCTTGGATCGAGCTCACAGGAAAAGGCTTTTCAGCCCATCTGTTCCATGCTGACCAAGGCATCCTCCCATCTGCCTGCGTTTGGCCCTTGTCCCTCTCAAGCAGGCTTCCCAATGCATGGACCATTAAGCAAGACCACAGATAGGGAACTCCTGCTCAAGAGTGTCCTTTGCTGTCTTTTAAACACCCACCCGAACCGGTTCCTCTGGGAACTCATTCCATATAGCCAGCAGCCTCTGTGTAGATGGAAGTGTTCTCACCCCCCTTTCAGTGTTCCCGCTCTTCTCCTCTACCCCACGGGAAACTCACCACTCACCCTATCTGTGCCCCTTTTATAAACCTCCCTCAGACTCCTTTACTCCAGAGAAAACAGCTCCAGCCTGTCCAGTCGGCTATTAAATCTTACGGGGCATCAAAATTATCTGATGAACGTGTCACCAAACACTCCCGCAAGCTTCTACAGGTGTATTGTGGAGAGCACTGACAGGCTGCATCTCTGATGGGTCGGTCAGCTCTATCGTGGGCAGTAACCTTCCCAGCATCCAGACACCTCAAAGAGGCAGCATCCATCATTAAGGACCCCCATCACCCAGGACATGCCCTCTTCTCAGTGCTACCATCAGGGAGGGGGTACAGGAGCCTGAAGACACACACTCAACGATTCAGGAACAGCTTCTTCCCCTCTGCCATCAGGGAGGGGGTACAGGAGCCTGAAGACACACACTCAACGATTCAGGAACAGCTTCTCCCCCTCTGCCATCAGGGAGGGGGTACAGGAGCCTGAAGACACACACTCAACGATTCAGGAACAGCTTCTTCCCCTCTGCCATCAGGGAGGAGGTACAGGAGCCTGAAGACACACACTCAACGATTCAGGAACAGCTTCTTCCCCTCTGCCATCAGGGAGGAGGTACAGGAGCCTGAAGACACACACTCAACGATTCAGGAACAGCTTCTCCCCCTCTGCCATCAGGGAGGAGGTACAGGAGCCTGAAGACACACACTCAACGATTCAGGAACTGCTTCTTCCCCTCTGCCATCAGGGAGGAGGTACAGGAGCCTGAAGACACACACTCAGCGATTCAGGAACAGCTTCTTCTCCTCTGCTTTCAGACTTCTGAATGGACAGTGAACCCATGAACACCACCTCACTACTTTTTTCCTCTCTTTTTGCACTACTTAATTAAATTTTCTTCTTTTATACATACTTACTGTGATGGATAGCTTTTATTGTTAAGTACTGCAACGTTCTGCTCCTGCAAAACAAGTTTCATGATGTCTGCCAGCGACACTAAAGCTGATTCTGGTTCTGAGTGACAAAAGCCCCCTGGGACAACCCCAGTCTGACACTCTGATGGCTTGGCATTGCCTCCAGCGTCCGGGCACGCTCGGGATCAGCACCTGCAAGGTGGACTGGTCTGTGCATTCTGCAGAAGCTCATCAGCATTTGTCTCCTGCCCACATTCACAGAAGTAGTCTGCCCCGCCATCAACAGCAGCAACGTCCACTCGCCCGGAATATGGCCAGGCCAGTGCCACTAAGTTCTGAGTTACTGGATTGACGGTACGTTCCTCCAGAGAAGCAGACCTGCTGGTCAGGTTTCTACCTCCTCCCTTATTGTCCCGTCCTCATTTCTTTCTGCACCACACACTTCTCTTGTGCTCCTCACGGTATTTATAGGAACACAAACTAAAAGCTGGAGGAATTCAATTGGTCAGGCAGCATCTCAGGAGAGGAATACACGGCCGACATCTTGGGCCAAGACCTTTCACTAGGGCTGGTCGGGAGGTTCTCAGCCCGAAATGTCGACTGTCTGCCTGACCCGCTGAGTCCCTCCTGCTTTGTGTGCGTTGCTCTGGATTTCCAGCATCTACAGAATTACCACACACACACGGTTCACAATGTGAGCTTCACCAGAGCAAGGGATTTCATCGGGCCCTGACAATAACCTGACCTGAATCTCGGCTGGACAGGAAACCAGGGATAGTAATGACTCTCACACACCAAGGACGGGCGATTTGGATGGAGGGGCTGCACGACTGCAGCTGGAGCAACGAAAACTCAGAGACAGGGATTGAATTGTATGTGCGTCAGGCTCCCCACACCCGCACACATCAGAGTACCAGGCACAGGGATCAGACACGTGCAGCTCTACAGCTCTCTGGTAATCAACTTGGAGACTCAAACACTGCAAGCAGAGCACTGATGTCAGGAAGCCTGGACTCTCCCAGTAAAACTCCGCTAATCTGGCTCACTTCACAAGTGTCAAGAGGGCACATTTCCCAGACTCCTCATCATCATTATCTGCCGGATCATGTGACATCAGCACTATGTGCCATGTCATGTGACATAGGTGGTCATGGCCTCATGTCCATGATTCATCTTGGCAAATTCTTCCACAGAAGTGCTTTGCAACTGCCACCTTCTGGGCCGTGTCGTTACAAGACGGGTGACCCCAGCCGTTATCAGAGATTGTCTGCCTGGTGTCAGTGGTCACATAACCAGGACTTGTGATCTGCACCGGCTGCTCGTACGACCGTCCACCACCTGCTCCCACGGCTTCACCTCACCCTGATTCGGGGGGGGGGGGGGGTAATCAGGTGATACTTCTTACCTAAGGGAGACCTGCAGGATAGTGGAGGGAAGAAGCACCTGACATCTCCTTTGGTCGGTCTGGGGTGAGAGTTACAGACAGACAACGTGAGGTGACGTGACCGGTCTGGGGTGAGATTTACAGACAGACAACGTGAGGTGACGTGACCGGTCTGGGGTGAGATTTACAGACAGACAACGTGAGGAGACGTGACCGGTCTGGGGTGAGATTTACAGACAGACATGAGGTGACGTGACCGGTCTGGGCTGAGAGTTACAGACAGACAACGTGAGGTGACGTGACCGGTCTGGGGTGAGAGTTACAGACAGACAACGTGAGGTGACGTGACCGGTCTGGGGTGAGATGTACAGACAGACAACGTGAGGAGACGTGACCGGTCTGGGGTGAGATTTACAGACAGACATGAGGTGACGTGACCGGTCTGGGGTGAGAGTTACAGACAGACAACGTGAGGTGACGTGACCGGTCTGGGGTGAGATGTACAGACAGACAACGTGAGGTGACGTGACCGGTCTGGGGTGAGATGTACAGACAGACAACGTGAGGAGACGTGACCGGTCTGGGGTGAGATTTACAGACAGACATGAGGTGACGTGACCGGTCTGGGGTGAGATGTACAGACAGACAACGTGAGGAGACGTGACCGGTCTGGGGTGAGAGTTACAGACAGACAACGTGAGGTGACGTGACCGGTCTGGGGTGAGAGTTACAGACAGACAACGTGAGGTGACGTGACCGGTCTGGGGTGAGATGTACAGACAGACAACGTGAGGTGACGTGACCGGTCTGGGGTGAGATGTACAGACAGACAACGTGAGGAGACGTGACCGGTCTGGGGTGAGATTTACAGACAGACATGAGGTGACGTGACCGGTTTGGGGTGAGATGTACAGACAGACAACGTGAGGAGACGTGACCGGTCTGGGGTGAGATTTACAGACAGACAATGTGAGGAGACGTGACCGGTCTGGGGTGAGATTTACAGACAGACATGAGGTGACGTGACCGGTCTGGGGTGAGATGTACAGACAGACAACGTGAGGAGACGTGACCGGTCTGGGGTGAGATTTACAGACAGACAACGTGAGCCAGTGACGTGACCGGTCTGGGGTGAGATTTACAGACAGACAACGTGAGGTGACGTGACCGGTCTGGGGTGAGATTTACAGACAGACAATGTGAGGTGACGTGACCGGTCTGGGGTGAGATTTACAGACAGACAATGTGAGGAGACGTGACCGGTCTGGGGTGAGATGTACAGACAGACAACGTGAGGAGATGTGACCGGTCTGGGGTGAGAGTTACAGACAGACAACGTGAGGTGACGTGACCGGTCTGGGGTGAGATGTACAGACAGACAATGTGAGGTGACGTGACCGGTCTGGGGTGAGATTTACAGACAGACAATGTGAGGAGACGTGACCGGTCTGGGGTGAGATTTACAGACAGACATGAGGTGACGTGACCGGTCTGGGGTGAGATGTACAGACAGACAACGTGAGGAGATGTGACCGGTCTGGGGTGAGAGTTACAGACAGACAACGTGAGGTGACGTGTCCGGTCTGGGGTGAGATGTACAGACAGACAATGTGAGGTGAGGTGACGTGACCGGTCTGGGGTGAGATGTACAGACAGACAATGTGAGGTGATGTGACCGGTCTGGGGTGAGATTTACAGACAGACAATGTGAGGTGACGTGACCGGTCTGGGGTGAGATTTACAGACAGACAGCATGAGGTGAGGTGACGTGACCGGTCTGGGGTGAGATGTACAGACAGACAATGTGAGGTGACGTGACCGGTCTGGGGTGAGATGTACAGACAGACAGCATGAGGTGAGGTGACTTGATCGGTCTGAGTGAGATTTACAGACAGACAATGTGAGCCAGTGACGTGACCGGTCTGGGGTGAGATGTACAGACAGACAACGTGAGCCAGTGACGTGACCGGTCTGGGGTGAGATTTACAGACAGACAACGTGAGGTGACGTGACCGGTCTGGGGTGAGATTTACAGACAGACAATGTGAGGTGACGTGACCGGTCTGGGGTGAGATTTACAGACAGACAACGTGAGGTGACGTGACCGGTCTGGGGTGAGATGTACAGACAGACAATGTGAGGTGACGTGACCGGTCTGGGGTGAGATTTACAGACAGACAGCATGAGGTGAGGTGACGTGATCGGTCTGAGTGAGATTTACAGACAGACAACGTGAGGTGACGTGACCGGTCTGGGGTGAGATTTACAGACAGACAGCATGAGGTGAGGTGACGTGATCGGTCTGAGTGAGATTTACAGACAGACAACGTGAGGTGACGTGACCGGTCTGGGGTGAGATTTACAGACAGACAGCATGAGGTGAGGTGACGTGATCGGTCTGAGTGAGATTTACAGACAGACAATGTGAGCCAGTGACGTGATCGGTCTGGGGTGAGATGTACAGACAGACAATGTGAGCCAGTGACGTGACCGGTCTGAGTGAGATTTACAGACAGACAATGTGAGCCAGTGACGTGACCGGTCTGAGTGAGATTTACAGACAGACAATGTGAGCCAGTGACGTGATCGGTCTGAGTGAGATTTACAGACAGACAATGTGAGGAGACGTGACCGGTCTGGGGTGAGATGTACAGACAGACAATGTGAGGTGACGTGATCGGTCTGGGGTGAGATTTACAGACAGACAACGTGAGGTGACGTGACCGGTCTGGGGTGAGAGTTACAGACAGACAGCATGAGGTGAGGTGACGTGATCGGTCTGAGTGAGATTTACAGACAGACAACGTGAGCCAGTGACGTGATCGGTCTGAGTGAGATTTACAGACAGACAATGTGAGGTGACGTGACCGGTCTGGGGTGAGATTTACAGACAGACAATGTGAGGTGACGTGATCGGTCTGAGTGAGATTTACAGACAGACAATGTGAGGTGACGTGACCGGTCTGGGGTGAGATGTACAGACAGACAACGTGAGCCAGTGACGTGGCCAATCTGGGGTGAGAGTTACAGACAGACAATGTGAGCCAGTGACGTGACCGGTCTGAGTGAGATTTACAGACAGACAATGTGAGCCAGTGACGTGACCGGTCTGAGTGAGATTTACAGACAGACAATGTGAGCCAGTGACGTGATCGGTCTGAGTGAGATTTACAGACAGACAATGTGAGGAGACGTGACCGGTCTGGGGTGAGATGTACAGACAGACAATGTGAGGTGACGTGATCGGTCTGGGGTGAGATTTACAGACAGACAACGTGAGGTGACGTGACCGGTCTGGGGTGAGAGTTACAGACAGACAGCATGAGGTGAGGTGACGTGATCGGTCTGAGTGAGATTTACAGACAGACAACGTGAGCCAGTGACGTGATCGGTCTGAGTGAGATTTACAGACAGACAACGTGAGGTGACGTGACCGGTCTGGGGTGAGAGTTACAGACAGACAACGTGAGGTGACGTGACCGGTCTGGGGTGAGAGTTACAGACAGACAACGTGAGGTGACGTGACCGGTCTGAGTGAGATTTACAGACAGACAACGTGAGCCGGTGACGTGACCGGTCTGGGGTGAGAGTTACAGACAGACAACGTGAGCCAGTGACGTGACCGGTCTGGGGTGAGAGTTACAGACAGACAACGTGAGCCAGTGACGTGACCGGTCTGGGGTGAGATTTACAGACAGACAACGTGAGCCAGTGACGTGACCGGTCTGGGGTGAGAGTTACAGACAGACAACGTGAGGTGACGTGACCGGTCTGGGGTGAGAGTTACAGACAGACAACGTGAGGTGACGTGACCGGTCTGGGGTGAGAGTTACAGACAGACAACGTGAGGTGACGTGACCAGTCTGAGTGAGATTTACAGACAGACAACGTGAGCCGGTGACGTGGCCGGTCTGGGGTGAGAGTTACAGACAGACAACGTGAGGTGACGTGACCGGTCTGAGTGAGATTTACAGACAGACAACGTGAGCCGGTGACGTGGCCGGTCTGGGGTGAGATGTACAGACAGACAATGTGAGCCAGTGACGTGGTCGGTCTGAGTGAGATGTACAGACAGACAACGTGAGCCAGTGACGTGACCGGTCTGGGGTGAGATTTACAGACAGACAACGTGAGGTGACGTGACCGGTCTGGGGTGAGATTTACAGACAGACAACGTGAGGTGACGTGACCGGTCTGGGGTGAGATTTACAGACAGACAACGTGAGCCAGTGACGTGATCGGTCTGGGGTGAGATTTACAGACAGACAACGTGAGCCGGTGACGTGACCGGTCTGGGGTGAGATTTACAGACAGACAACGTGAGCCGGTGACGTGACCGGTCTGGGGTGAGATTTACAGACAGACAACGTGAGGTGACGTGACCGGTCTGGGGTGAGATTTACAGACAGACAACGTGAGCCAGTGACGTGATCGGTCTGGGGTGAGATTTACAGACAGACAACGTGAGCCAGTGACGTGACCGGTCTGGGGTGAGATTTACAGACAGACAACGTGAGGTGACGTGACCGGTCTGGGGTGAGATTTACAGACAGACAACGTGAGCCAGTGACGTGACTGGTCTGGGGTGAGAGTTACAGACAGACAACGTGAGCCGGTGACGTGACCGGTCTGAGTGAGATTTACAGACAGACAACGTGAGCCGGTGACGTGACCGGTCTGGGGTGAGAGTTACAGATAGACAACGTGAGGTGACGTGGCCGGTCTGAGTGAGATGTACAGACAGACAACGTGAGGTGACGTGACCGGTCTGAGTGAGATTTACAGACAGACAACGTGAGCCGGTGACGTGACCGATCTGGGGTGAGATTTACAGACAGACAACGTGAGCCAGTGACGTGACCGGTCTGGGGTGAGAGTTACAGACAGACAACGTGAGCCGGTGACGTGACCGGTCTGGAACGAGAACTCACCTCCTCTGTTTCATACATGGTGCGCTTGGACGAGAACGGAGAGGGTTCGGGCTGCTTCAACTCACAGGGACTTTCCACGGTAGAGAGGTCGATGTCCTCTGTCTTCTCCATGAGCAAATCCCACTGGGTGCCGCTGTAGTCCGGGTTTACCGTTAGTACTATCCTGCCCCATTGGGAGAAGGACAACACTCAGAGATGACAACACTTACATTGCAACAACTAACTGTCTTCACCATAAACGTTTACGTGTATCAGGAATTTTCTGCCCTGTGTTTGCACAACATGCAACACAAGAAAACATTCAACGATCAGAAAGAATAAGGAATTCTATTAAAAATAAACTTCCACTTTAAAGTTATTTACAATGTCAACACCTTAACGTAAAGTGGTTTGAAGTATTTGCAGTGCAGTGTAGTGACTGGAGTGGGCAGGGGACTGGAATGGTGGAACAGATTAATTGAAGTTTGCAGATGGCATGATTTTTTTTGTATTAATAGTCCGGAACACACAGAGGTCTACGGTAATGGTCGAGGGACTTGACACTTCACTGTGGGTTTCGCGTATTGTGAGAGAATGCAGCACAGTAAAGGCAGGCATGAGGATGGACTGTACGGTGACAGAGTAGAATTACACCGTCCCGACACGCCATGGAGGTGAAGGGGGTCCCCGCTGGAAGTCCCTTTACGAGGGGGTCCTTCCCATGGATCTGGGGTAGACACTGCTGCATAGAACGGTGCCCTGCAATAAATTCTGTAGTTTGTACATGGATCTCCTACCCGCATGCCACTTCTGTGGGCTGGAGGAGACCGTGTACCACGTGTACCTGGAGTGTGTTTGCTTGGGCTGCTTCTCACCTTCTGGTTGCATTTCAGCCTCACCCTATTTATATCGGGTCATCCAGTAAGGAGGGGGGCGTGGAGGGATGAGAATGTCCTTGTCAACTTGCTCCTGGGACTGGTGAAATCAGCCATCCATTGGTCTTGGTAATGGATGGCGGGAGGGTCTGCCTGGGTAAATATTGAGAAGGAACACATGCTGTCTATGGTGACCATGGAGGTGGTTGGGGACCGTTGTGCTCCGGGGGGGGGGGGGGTATTGTCATCATTGCCAGAGATGGTAACATTTTAGTTTAATGTGTATTGTCTATTTGTCGTATCAATAGACAATAGGTGCAGAAGTAGACCATTCGGCCCCTCGAGTCTGCACCGCCATGCTGAGATCATGGCTGATCATTCACTATCAATACCCAGTCCCTGCCTTGTCCCCATATCCCTTGATTCCCCTATCCATCAGATATCTATCTAGCTCCTTCTTGAAAGCATCCAGAGAATTGGCCTCCACCGTCTTCCGAGGCAGTGCATTCCACACCTCCACAACTCTCTGGGAGAAGAAGCTCTTCCTCAACTCTGTTTTAAATAACTGACCTCTTATTCTCAATCCATGCCCTCTGGTACTGGACTCTCCCAACATCTGGAACATATTCCCTGCCTCAATCCTATCAAATCCTTTAATTATCTTAAACGTTTCAATCAGATCCCCTCTCAATCTCCTCAATTCCAGCGTGTACAAGCCCAATCTCTCCAATCTCTCTGCGTAAGACCACCCTGCCATCCCAGGAATCAACCTAGTGAATCTACGCTGCACTTCCTCAATTGCCAGAATGTCCTTCCTTAAACCTGGAGACCAAAACTGTACACAATATTCCAGGTGTGGTCTCACCAGGGCCCTGTACAAATGCAAAAGGACATCCTTGCTCTTGTACTCAATTCCCCTTGTAACGAAGGCCAACATTCCATTTGCCCTCTTCACTGCCTGTTGCACTTGCTCATTCACCTTCATTGACTGGTGAACTAGGACTCCTAGGTCTCTTTGCATTTCTCCCTTACCTAACTCTACACCGTTCAGACAATACTCTGCCCTCTTGTTCCTGCTTCCAAAGTGGATAACTTCACATTTATTCACATTGAATGACATCTGCCAAGTATCTGCCCACTCACCCAGCCTATCCAAGTCTCCCTGTATTCTCCTAACGTCCTCTTCGCATGTCACACTGCCACCCAGTTTAGTATCGTCAGCAAACTTGCTGAAATAGTTTTCAATGCCCTCATCTAAATCATTGACATAAATCGTAAAGAGCTGTGGTCCCAATACAGAGCCCTGTGGTACCCCACTAGTCAACTCCAGCCAGTCCGAGAAACACCCATTCACTTCTACCCTTTGCTTTCTATCTGCCAACCAGTTTTCTATCCATGTTGAAACCCTGCCCCCAATGCCATGAGCTCTGATTTTACTCACCAATCTCCTATGTGGCACCTTATCGAATGCCTTCTGAAAATCTAGGTACACAACATCCACTGGCTTACCCTCGTCTAACATCCTTGTTACACCCTCAAAAAACTCCAACAGATTAGTCAAGCATGATTTGCCCTTGGTAAATCCATGCTGGCTCGGCCTAATCCTATTACTGCTATCAAGATGTGCCACTATTTCGTCCTTAATAATGGACTCAAGCATCTTCCCCACGACTGACGTTAGGCTAACAGGGCGATAGTTCTCCGTTTTCTCCTTCCCTCCCTTCTTGAACAGTGGGATAACATTAGCCACTCTCCAATCTTCAGGAACTGATCCTGAATCTAAGGAACATTGGAAAATGATTACCAATGCATCCGCAATTTCCTGAGCCACCTCTTTTAGAACCCTCGGATGCAGACCATCTGGACCCGGGGATTTATCAGCCTTCAGTCCTACCAGTCTACTCATCACAGTTTCTTTCCTAATGTCAATCTGTCTCAATTCCTCTGATATCTTATGACCCTGGCCCATCCATACATCTGGGAGATTGCTTGTGTCCTCCCTGGTGAAGACAGATCTACAGTACGCATTAAATTCTGTTGCCATTTCTGTTTCCCATAACAATTTCTCCCAATTCATTCTTCAAG
Source organism: Hypanus sabinus (assembly GCF_030144855.1). NCBI lineage: Eukaryota > Metazoa > Chordata > Chondrichthyes > Myliobatiformes > Dasyatidae > Hypanus > Hypanus sabinus. The sequence continues at coordinate 419,757 of NC_082736.1, forward strand.
GGGCCAACATTGTTCTTAACTATCTTCTTTCTCTTCACATAGCTAAAAAAGCTTTTGCTATCCCCTTTTATATTCCTGGCTAGACTGAGCTCATACCTGATTTTTTCTCTCCGTATTGCTTTTTTAGTTAAGATCTGCTGTTCCTTAAAACTTTCCCAATCATCTGTATTCCCACTCATCTTAGCCCTGTCATACTTCTTTTTCTTTAATGCTATACAATCTCTGACTTCCTTTGTCAACCACTGTGGCCCCTTCCCCCTCTTTGAATCCTTCCTTCTCATTGGAATGAACTGCTTTTGCATCTTTTGTATTATGCCTAAGAATATCACTGCTGATCCACTGTCTTTCCTGCCAGGGCATCCGCCCATTTAACTTTGGCCAGCTCTTCCCTCATGGCTCCGTAGTCTCCTTTATTTAATTGCAACACTGACACCTCTGATCTGCCCCTATCCCTCTCAAATTGTAGATAAAAACTTATCATGTTATGATCACTACTTCCTAATGGCTCCTTTACTTCAAGATCACTTATCAATTCCTGTTCATTACACATCACCAAGTCCAAAATAGCCTCGTTCCTGGTTGGCTCAAGCACAAGCTGTTCCAAAAATACATCCCTTAGACACTCCACAAACTCCCTATCCTGGGGTCCAGCACCTACCTGATTCTCCCAGTCCACCTGCATGTTGAAATCTCCCATAACGACTGCATTACCTTTAGCACATGCCAATGTTAACTCCCTAATCAACTTGTACCCAATATCCACGCTACTGTTTGGGGGCCTGTACACAACACCCATTAGGGTCTTTTTACCCTTACTGTTCCTCAGCTCAATCCACACAGACTCTGCTTCCCCTGTTCCCAAGTCACCTCTTGCTATCGTCATTGTGTCAGTCACTGGTTTGTATACGTAGCACTGAATTTGTAATAAAGATACTTCTTCACGTGCATATGGTAAACAGTCTCTTTCCAGCCCACAGAAGCAGCAGGCAGCTGAGAGATCTATGTACCCCGTTCCGTCCGGGCTGCACCGCAGCCTCTGTTGCCCTTCAGCTGGAATGTTCTTTTATATGTTAGTATAATTTTCAAGTAATGTTAATATAATTTTGAAGTACATGTTTAAAGTAATTGTGAAGTACACTGTAATTATGTATTAATTAATTTAATCCATAAATTTTCTCAAGAATTATCATACTACAACCTTTGATTTGAAATACTTTGGAGTTTCAGCTTGTTTACATTGTCGGTGTTCCAGTTACAAATTGAAACAACAAACACGGGTAGCTCATTGTCCCTTCTGGCTGTTTTGACTGCTGACAGTGTTTGTGGTTGTGAGCTGTGGTTTGTGTTTGTTTGGCGTGCATATTACAAAATAAAACACCAGAAGTGCTGAAGCAACAAACACAAAAGTCTGGAGGAACTCAGGTCCGGCAGCGTCTATGGTAACGGTCGACCTTTCAGGCCCGGACCCTTCGTTAGGAGGGAAGGGCGACCCCTGAATTAAAAGGTGGGGGCAAGGCAAAAGAGGCTCGCTGGAAGGTGATAGGTGAAAGGTCAAGGGCTGCAGAAGGAAAAAAGTCTGTTCAGAGGAGAGAAAGGGACCGGGGAGTAATAAACAGGTGAGAAGTGGAGATAAGAGGAGGGGGAGGAGGTGCTAATATTCAGGTCACTGGGTCAGACAGAAGGTTAGGTGTTGCTCCTCCACCCTGAGGGTGGCCTCATCCTGGCACAGGAGACAGCCGTCGGAACGGGAATGGGAATCAAGAGGTTTTCCACAGGGAGATCCCGCGGAAGAGCTGCTCAGTTTTCAGGTCAGCTTGGAGCAATGGGGCTGTGGGAGGGTACACTGTCCGTGTGCGGATGGGAAAACCCGTTCCAGAGCACCGCTGCAAACAGTGTGCTAGTGACAAAGCAAAGCTCACTCCGCACAGACAGACTGCACCATGCAGCTGCTCAGCAATTCACCCGAGACGCTGCTCACTCACTTGGGGGTTGTGCATTTTGTACCGGCTACTTTATCACTTGTTTTGTTGACTCGAATGCACGAAATGCCAGGCTTCAGCCCATCTTCGTAGACACCTGTCAAAACAGAGTCGGAGATTTACAACATTGCAGCAGCAAACGTCTCCCGCAGTACCTCTACCGGCTGAACGGGGCGGACATTCTGTCCATCGTGTGCCGTGTCGTAAGACCGTGACGGTTCCTGGCAAATTCTACAGAAGGGGTTTGTCATCGCTGCCTTCTGGACCGTGTCTTTACAAGACGGGTGAGCCCAGGGACCATCAATACTCATCAGAGATTGTCTGCCTGGCGTCAGTGGTCACGCATGATGTATGACCAGGGCTTCACATGACCCTGATCTGGGGGGAGGGGACTAAGTGGGGGCTACACCCTGCCCAAGGGTGCCAGCAGGAGGAGAACCTCTCATTTCCTTTGGTAGAGACATGTCTCCACTCCAGCACCCAATGACCTTCTGTAGCTGTGTGAAACGCCCAATTCCGTATCAAAACGTACCCTAATTAAGGCAGCATTAACAGAATTGGATCACTCTTCCTTGCTGGTGATGCAAGGAGAGTCTTTGACTATTTTTCAGGCAGGGGTGGGTAGGTCTGCTGCCTCACAGGAGCAGAGAGCTGCTTTCAATCCCGACACGAATGCCTGGAGTGTGCGCCACAGGTTACTACCACCGTCCACTGCTGAGGGTGAGCGGGGAGTCTGGGGATGTCGGGAGAATAAGGGACCTGTGAATGGACATGTAACCTTCAGCAGGTTACAAGAAATACTAGAAAAAGTAGTCAAAAAAAGTGCCAAGAGAGGACTGAACAACTAATGCAAGGAGACCGAATGTACAGTTGTCACAAAGAAGAAAGAAAACCAGGAGCTGCAAATTCACCATGGGCAACAAAAGTAAACATGAAAGTTCAATTACTTAGGGAGCAGGACCATAGGGCTGATGTTGAAATTCGGGGAGGATAAGGATTGCTGAATGCATGTTGGAGTGCTTGAGCAAGATACGAGCAGACAGCAAGTTCCTCTGGGTAGGAAACTCGAGCGTTGCAGTTCATTCCACACGAACACACAGCAGCGAATATCGTGGAGGGACAGAGTAAGAAATGAGGAAGACTCGCAGTCATTTCTATCACTGTGTTTGGGGAGGTCCCGATGCAGGACAACGGGAATTGATGGGTCAAAGGGGCTGTTTCTGTACCGGACTCTGCTTTTCCATGACAAGTGCTGCGGAAAGCTGGAATACGATGACGTCATCAAACTGGAAAGAAGTACTGAGGAAAGAAAAGCCCAAACATCTTGCATTGACGGCGAAAACTGATGGAAGAAACAGTAATGTTTGACAGTGAGGGGCATTCGTGCATTACAGGTTGAAAGGAAAGTGCATTAGGTTGAAAGGAAAGGTTAAAGGTTTGAAAGCACCATGGTTTTCAAGGGATATTAGAAATTTGGTTCGGAAAAAGAGGGATGTCTACAATAGATATAGGCAGCATGGAGTAAAGGAATTGCTCGAGGAATATAAAGAATGTCAAAGGAATCTTAAGAAAGAGATTAGAAAAGCTAAAAGAAGATACGAGTTTGGTTTGGCAAATAAGGTGAAAGTAAATCCGAAAGGTTTCTACAGTTATATTAAAAGCAAGAGGATAGTGAGGGATAAAAATGGCCCCTTAGAGAATCAGAGTGGTCAGCTATGTGTGGAGCCGAGGGAGATGGGAGAGATTTTGAATGATTTCTTCTCTTCGGTATTCACTAAGGAGAAGGATATTGAATTGTGTAAGGTGTGGGAAACAAGTAAGGAAGTTATGGAACCTATGACAATTAAAGAGGTGGAAGTACTGGCGCTTTTAAGAAATTTAAAAGTGGATAAATCTCCAGGTCCTGATAGGATATTCCCCAGGACCTTGAGGGAAGTTTGTGTAGAGATAGCAGGAGCTCTGACGGAGATCTTTAAGATGTCATTAGAAACGGGGATTGTGCCGGAAGATTGGCGTATTGCTCATGTGGTTCCATTGTTTAAAAAGGTTTCTAGAAGTAAGCCTAGCAATTATAGACCTGTCAGTTTGATATCAGTGGTGGGTAAATTAATGGAAAGTATTCTTAGAGATAGTATTAATAATTATCTGGATAGACAGGATCTGATTAGGAGTAGCCAGCATAGATTTGTGCGTGGAAGGTCATGTTTGACAAACCTTATTGAATTTTTTGAAGAAGTTACGAGGAATGTTGACGAGGGTAAAGCAGTGGATGTAGTCTATATGGACTTCAGCAAAGCTTTTGACAAAGTTCCACATGGAAGGTTAGTTAAGAAGGTTCAGTCGTTAGGTATTAATGCTGGAGTAATAAAATGGATTCAACAGTGGCTAGATGGGAGATGCCAGAGAGTAGTGGTGGATAATTGTTTATCGGGATGGAGGCCGGTGACTAGCGGGGTGCCTCAGGGATCTGTTTTGGGCCCAATGTTGTTTGTAATATACATAAATGATCTGGATGATGGGGTGGTAAATTGGATTAGTAAGTATGCCGATGATACTAAGGTAGGAGGTGTTGTGGATAATGAGGTGGGTTTTCAAAGCTTGCAGGGAGATTTATGCCGGTTAGAAGAATGGGCTGAACGTTGGCAGATGTAGTTTAATGCTGAGAAGTGTGAGGTTCTACACTTTGGCAGGAATAATCCAAATAGAACAGACATAGGCAAACTGCGGCCCGTTAAGCTTTTTAATCCGGCCCGCAGAACTTGATGAAATTATATTAATAAACCTTGTTAACGTTTTTTCCCCGTAATTCTGGCGTTTTCCCAATAGATGACGCACTCCATATACATTTGTGGCGACCCATTTCCTGGCACATCCGAACCGGCTCACAATTAGCCAGTGCTCTGAGTGTTTGGGACAGTAGAGTGATGGATCTGCTGTCCTTTAAAGACACGTGTCAGTAAGTGTTTGGGAGAGTGATGGGATGGATTTGCTGTCCGTTATAGACACGTGTCAGTGAGAGTTTGGGACAGCAGAGTGATGGATCTGCTGTCCGTTACAGACACGTGTCAGTGAGTGTTGGGACAGTAGTGATCGATCTGTTGTCCGTTACAGACACGTGTCAGTGAGTGTTTGGGAGAGTGATGGGATGGATTTGCTGTCCATTACAGACACATGTCAGTGAGTGTTTGGGATAGTAGAGTGATGGATCTGCTGTCCTTTACATACATGGGTCAGAGTGTTTGGGACAGTAGAGTGATGGATCTGCTGTCCTTTACATACACATGTCAGTGAGTGCTTGGGACAGCAGAGTAATGGATCTGCTGTCCGTTACAGACACGTGTCAGTGAGAGTTTGGGAGAGTGATGGGATGGATTTGCCGTCCGTTACAGACACATGTCAGTGAGTGCTTGGGACAGTAGAGTGATGGATCTGCTGTCCTTTAAAGACACGTGTCAGTAAGTGTTTGGGAGAGTGATGGGATGGATTTGCTGTCCATTACAGACACATGTCAGTGAGAGTTTGGGACAGCAGAGTGATGGATCTGCTGTCCGTTACAGACACATGTCAGTAAGTGTTTGGAAAAGTAGAGAGATGGATCTGCTGTCCATTACAGACACGTGTCAGTGAGTGTTTCGGACACTGATGGGATGGATTTGCTGTCCATTACAGACACGTGTGTGTCATTGTTTGGGACAGTGATGGGATGGATCTGCTGTCCTTTACAGACACATGCCAGTGAGTGTTTGGGAGAGTGATGGGATGGATCTGCTGTCCTTTACAGACACGTATCAGTGAGTGTTTGGGAGAGTGATGTGATGGATTTGCTGTCCGTTACAGACACGTGTCAGTCAGTGTTTGGGACAGTAGAGTGATGGATCTACTGTCCGTTACAGACACGTGTCAGTGAGTGTTTGGGACAGTAGAGTGATGGATCGGCTGTCCGTTACAGACACGTGTCAGTTAGTGTTTGGGACAGTAGAGTGATGGATCTGCTGTCCGTTACAGACACGTGTCAGTGAGTGTTTGCGACAGTGATGGGATGGATTTGCTGTCCTTTACAGACACATGTCAGTGAGTGTTTGGGACAGCAGAGTGATGGATCTGCTGTCCTTTACAGACACGTGTCAGTGAGTGTTTGGGACACTAGTGATCGATCTGTTGTCCGTTACCAGGTCAGGGTTCACACTGAATCCAAACACAGATCTCCAGTTACCAGGTCAGGATTCACACTGATTCCAAACACAGATCTCTAGTCACCAGGTCAGGATTCACACTGAATCCAAATACAGATCTCCAGCCACCAGGTCAGGATTCACACTGAATCCAAACACAGATCTCCAGTCACCAGGTCAGGATTCACACTGAATCCAAACAGAGATCTCCAGTCACCAGGTCAGGATTCACACTGAATCCAAACACAGATCTCCAATCACCAGGTCAGGATTCACACTGAATCCAAACACAGATATCCCGTTACCAGGTCAGGGTTCACACTGAATCCAAACACAGATCTCCAGTTACCAGGTCAGGATTCACACTGAATCCAAACACAGATCTCTCGTCAGCAGGTCAGGATTCACACTGAATCCAAATACAGATCTCCAGTCACCAGGTCAGGATTCACACTGAATCCAAACACAGATCTCCAGTTACCAGGTCAGGGTTCACACTGAATCCAAACACAGATCTCCAGTTACCAGGTCAGGATTCACACTGAATCCAAACACAGATCTCCAATCACCAGGTCAGGATTCACACTGAATCCAAACACAGATCTCCAGTTACCAGGTCAGGGTTCACACTGAATCCAAACACAGATCTCCAGTTACCAGGTCAGGATTCACACTGATTCCAAACACAGATCTCTAGTCACCAGGTCAGGATTCACACTGAATCCAAATACAGATCTCCAGTCACCAGGTCAGGATTCACACTGAATCCAAACACAGATCTCCAGTCACCAGGTCAGGATTCACACTGATTCCAAACACAGACCTCCAGTCACCAGGTCAGGATTCAAACTGAATCCAAACACAGATCTCCAGTCACCAGGTCAGGATTCACACTGATTCCAAACTCAGACCTCCAGTCACCAGGTCAGGATTCACACTGAATACAAACACAGATCTCCAGTCACCAGGTCAGGATTCACACTGAATCCAAACACAGATCTCCAGCCACCAGGTCAGGATTCACACTGATTCCAAACACAGACCTCCAGTCACCAGGTCAGGATTCAAACTGAATCCAAACACAGATCTCCAGTCACCAGGTCAGGGTTCACACAGAATCGAAACACAAATCTCCAGTCACCAGGTCAGGGTTCACACTGAATCCAAACACAGATCTCCAGTCACCAGGTCAGGATTCACACTGAATCCAAACACAGATCTCCAGTTCCCAGGTCAGGATTCACACTGAATCCAAACACAGATCTCCAGTCACCAGGTCAGGATTCACACTGAATCCAAATACAGATCTCCAGTCACCAGGTCAGGATTCACACTGAATCCAAACACAGATCTCCAGTCACCAGGTGAGGATCCAAACTGAATCCAAACACAGATGTCCAGGCAACAGGTCAGGATTCACACTGAATCCAAACAGAGATCTCCAGTCACCAGGTCAGGATTCACACTGAATCCAAACACAGATCTCCAATCACCAGGTCAGGATTCACACTGAATCCAAACACAGATCTCCAGTTACCAGGTCAGGGTTCACACTGAATCCAAACACAGATCTCCAGTTACCAGGTCAGGATTCACACTGATTCCAAACACAGATCTCTAGTCACCAGGTCAGGATTCACACTGAATCCAAATACAGATCTCCAGTCACCAGGTCAGGATTCACACTGAATCCAAACACAGATCTCCAGTCACCAGGTCAGGATTCACACTGATTCCAAACACAGACCTCCAGTCACCAGGTCAGGATTCAAACTGAATCCAAACACAGATCTCCAGTCACCAGGTCAGGATTCACACTGATTACAAACTCAGACCTCCAGTCACCAGGTCATGATTCACACTGAATACAAACACAGATCTCCAGTCACCAGGTCAGGATTCACACTGAATCCAAACACAGATCTCCAGCCACCAGGTCAGGATTCACACTGATTCCAAACACAGACCTCCAGTCACCAGGTCAGGATTCAAACTGAATCCAAACACAGATCTCCAGTCACCAGGTCAGGATTCACACTGAATCCAAACACAGATCTCCAGTCACCAGGTCAGGATTCACACTGAATCCAAACAGAGATCTCCAGTCACCAGGTCAGGATTCACACTGAATCCAAACACAGATCTCCAATCACCAGGTCAGGATTCACACTGAATCCAAACACAGATATCCCGTTACCAGGTCAGGGTTCACACTGAATCCAAACACAGATCTCCAGTTACCAGGTCAGGATTCACACTGAATCCAAACACAGATCTCTCGTCACCAGGTCAGGATTCACACTGAATCCAAATACAGATCTCCAGTCACCAGGTCAGGATTCACACTGAATCCAAACACAGATCTCCAGTTACCAGGTCAGGGTTCACACTGAATCCAAACACAGATCTCCAGTTACCAGGTCAGGATTCACACTGAATCCAAACACAGATCTCTAGTCACCAGGTCAGGATTCACACTGAATCCAAATACAGATCTCCAGTCACCAGGTCAGGATTCACACTGAATCCAAACACAGACCTCCAGTCACCAGGTCAGGATTCAAACTGAATCCAAACACAGATCTCCAGTCACCAGGTCAGGATTCACACTGATTCCAAACTCAGACCTCCAGTCACCAGGTCAGGATTCACACTGAATACAAACACAGATCTCCAGTCACCAGGTCAGGATTCACACTGAATCCAAACACAGATCTCCAGCCACCAGGTCAGGATTCACACTGATTCCAAACACAGACCTCCAGTCACCAGGTCAGGATTCAAACTGAATCCAAACACAGATCTCCAGTCACCAGGTCAGGATTCACACTGAATCTAAACACAGATCTCCAGTTACCAGGTGAGGATCCAAACTGAATCCAAACACAGATCTCCAGTCACCAGGTGAGGATCCAAACTGAATCCAAACACAGATGTCCAGTCACCAGGTCAGGATTCACACTGAATCCAAACAGAGATCTCCAGTCACCAGGTCAGGATTCACACTGAATCCAAACACAGATCTCCAATCACCAGGTCAGGATTCACACTGAATCCAAACACAGATATCCCGTTACCAGGTCAGGGTTCACACTGAATCCAAACACAGATCTCCAGTTACCAGGTCAGGATTCACACTGAATCCAAACACAGATCTCTAGTCACCAGGTCAGGATTCACACTGAATCCAAATACAGATCTCCAGTCACCAGGTCAGGATTCACACTGAATCCAAACACAGATCTCCAGTCACCAGGTCAGTATTCAAACTGAATCCAAACTCAGATCTCCAGTCACCAGGTCAGGATTCACACTGAATCCAAACACAGATCTCCAGCCACCAGGTAATGATCCAAACTGAATCCAAACACAGATCTCCAGTCACCAGGTCAGGGTTCACACTGAATCCAAACACACATCTTCAGTCACCAGGTCAGGATTCACACTGAATCCAAACACAGATCTCCAGTCACCAGGTCAGGATTCAAACTGAATCCAAACACAGATCTCCAGTCACCAGGTCAGGATTCACACTGATTCCAAACACAGATCTCCAGTCACCAGGTCAGGATTCACACTGAATCCAAACATAGATCTCCAGTCACCAGGTCAGGATTCACGCTGAATCCAAACACAGATCTCCAGTCACCAGGTCAGGGTTCACACTGAATCCAAACACAGATCTCCAGTCACCAGGTCAGGATTCACACTGAATCCAAACACAGATCTCCAGTCACCAGGTCAGGGTTCACACTGAATCCAAACACACATCTGCAGTCACCAGGTCAGGATTCACACTGAATCCAAACACAGATCTACATTCACCAGGTAATGATCCAAACTGAATCCAAACACAGATCTCCAGTCACCAGGTCAGGATTCACACTGAATCCAAACACAGATCTCCAGTTACCAGGTCAGGATCCAAACTGAATCCAAACACAGATCTCCAGTCACCAGGTCAGGATTCACACTGAATCCAAACATAGATCTCCAGTCACCAGGTCAGGATTCACACTGAATCCAAACACAGATCTCCAGTTCCCAGGTCAGGATTCACACCGAATCCAAATACAGATCTCCAGTCACCAGGTCAGGATTCACACTGAATCGAAACACAGATCTCCAGTCACCAGGTCAGGATTCACACTGAATTGAAACACAGATCTCCATTCACCGGGTCAGGATTCACACAGAATCGAAACACAGATCTCCAGTCACCAGGTCAGGGTTTACACTGAATCCAAACACAGATCTCCAGTCACCAGGTCAGGATTCACACTGAATCCAAACACAGATCTCTAGTCACCAGGTCAGAATTCCCACTGAATCCAAACACAGACCTCTAGTCACCAGGACAGGGTTCACACTGAATCCAAACACAGATCTCCAGTCACCAGGTCAGGATTCACACTGAATCCAAACACAGATCTCCAGTCACCAGGTCAGGGTTCACACTGAATCCAAACACACATCTGCAGTCACCAGGTCAGGATTCACACTGAATCCAAACACAGATCTGCATTCACCAGGTAATGATCCAAACTGAATCCAAACACAGATCTCCAGTCACCAGGTCAGGGTTCACACTGAATCCAAACACAGATCTTCAGTCACCAGGTCAGGATTCACACTGAATCCAAACACAGATCTCCAGTCACCAGGTCAGGGTTCACCCTGAATCGAAACACACATCTGCAGTCACCAGGTCAGGATTCACACTGAATCTAAACACAGATCTGCATTCACCAGGTAATGATCCAAACTGAATCCAAACACAGATCTCCAGTCACCAGGTCAGGGTTCACACTGAATCCAAACACACATCTGCAGTCACCAGGTCAGGATTCAAACTGAATCCAAACACAGATCTCCAGTCACCAGGTCAGGATTCACACTGATTCCAAACACAGATCTCCAGTCACCAGGTCAGGATTCACCCTGAATCGAAACACACATCTGCAGTCACCAGGTCAGGATTCACACTGAATCTAAACACAGATCTGCATTCACCAGGTAATGATCCAAACTGAATCCAAACACAGATCTCCAGTCACCAGGTCAGGGTTCACACTGAATCCAAACACAGATCTCCAGTCACCAGGTCAGGATTCAAACTGAATCCAAACACAGATCTCCAGTCACCAGGTCAGGATTCACACTGATTCCAAACACAGATCTCCAGTCACCAGGTCAGGATTCACACTGAATCCAAACATAGATCTCCAGTCACCAGGTCAGGATTCACACTGAATCCAAACACAGATCTCCAGTCACCAGGTCAGGGTTCACACTGAATCCAAACACAAATCTCCAGTCACCAGGTCAGGATTCACACTGAATCCAAACACAGATCTCCAGTCACCAGGTCAGGGTTCACACTGAATCCAAACACAGATCTCCAGTCACCAGGTCAGGATTCACACTGAATCCAAACACACATCTGCAGTCACCAGGTCAGGATTCACACTGAATCCAAACACAGATCTGCATTCACCAGGTAATGATCCAAACTGAATCCAAACACAAATCTCCAGTCACCAGGACAGGATTCACACTGAATCCAAACACAGATCTCCAGTTACCAGGTCAGGATCCAAACTGAATCCAAACACACATCTGCAGTCACCAGGTCAGGATTCACACTGAATCCAAACACAGATCTCCAGTCACCAGGTCAGGATTCAAACTGAATCCAAACACAGATCTCCAGTCACCAGGTCAGGATTCACACTGATTCCAAACACAGATCTCCAGTCACCAGGTCAGGATTCACACTGAATCCAAACACAGATCTCCAGTCACCAGGTCAGGATTCACACTGAAACCAAACACAGATCTCCAGTTCCCAGGTCAGGATTCACACCGAATCCAAATACAGATCTCCAGTCACCAGGTCAGGATTCACACTGAATCGAAACACAGATCTCCAGTCACCAGGTCAGGATTCACACTGAATCGAAACACAGATCTCCAGTCACCAGGTCAGGATTCACACAGAATCGAAACACAGATCTCCAGTCACCAGGTCAGGGTTTACACTGAATCCAAACACAGATCTCCAGTCACCAGGTCAGGATTCACACTGAATCCAAACACAGATCTCCAGTCACCAGGTCAGAATTCCCACTGAATCCAAACACAGACCTCTAGTCACCAGGACAGGGTTCACACTGAATCCAAACTCAGATCTCCAGTCACCAGGTCAGGATTCACACTGAATCCAAACACAGATCTCCAGTCACCAGGTCAGGGTTCACACTGAATCCAAACACACATCTGCAGTCACCAGGTCAGGATTCACACTGAATCCAAACACAGATCTGCATTCACCAAGTAATGATCCAAACTGAATCCAAAGACAGATCTCCAGTCACCAGGTCAGGATTCACACTGAATCCAAACACAGATCTCCAGTCACCAGTTCAGGATCCAATCTGAATCCAAACACAGATCTCCAGTCACCAGGTCAGGATTCACACTGATTCCAAACACAGATCTCCAGTCACCAGGTCAGGATTCACACAGAATCCAAACATAGATCTCCAGTCACCAGATCAGGGTTCACACTGAATCCAAACACAGATCTCCAGTCACCAGGTCAGGGTTTACACTGAATCCAAACACAGATCTCCAGTCACCAGGTCAGGATTCACACTGAATCCAAACACAGATCTCCAGTCACCAGGTCAGAATTCCCACTGAATCCAAACACAGACCTCTAGTCACCAGGACAGGGTTCACACTGAATCCAAACTCAGATCTCCAGTCACCAGGTCAGGATTCACACTGAATCCAAACACAGATCTCCAGTCACCAGGTCAGGGTTCACACTGAATCCAAACACACATCTGCAGTCACCAGGTCAGGATTCACACTGAATCCAAACACAGATCTGCATTCACCAAGTAATGATCCAAACTGAATCCAAAGACAGATCTCCAGTCACCAGGTCAGGATTCACACTGAATCCAAACACAGATCTCCAGTCACCAGGTCAGGATCCAATCTGAATCCAAACACAGATCTCCAGTCACCAGGTCAGGATTCACACTGATTCCAAACACAGATCTCCAGTCACCAGGTCAGGATTCACACAGAATCCAAACATAGATCTCCAGTCACCAGATCAGGGTTCACACTGAATCCAAACACAGATCTCCAGTCACCAGGTCAGGATTCACACTGAATCCAAACACAGATCTCCAGTTACCAGGTCAGGGTTCACACTGAATCCAAACACAGATCTCCAGTTACCAGGTCAGGATTCACACTGATTCCAAACACAGATCTCTAGTCACCAGGTCAGGATTCACACTGAATCCAAATACAGATCTCCAGTCACCAGGTCAGGATTCACACTGAATCCAAACACAGATCTCCAGTCACCAGGTCAGGATTCACACTGAATCCAAACACAGATATCCCGTTACCAGGTCAGGGTTCACACTGAATCCAAACACAGATCTCCAGTCACCAGGTCAGGATTCACACTGATTCCAAACACAGACCTCCAGTCACCAGGTCAGGATTCAAACTGAATCCAAACACAGATCTCCAGTCACCAGGTCAGGATTCACACTGATTACAAACTCAGACCTCCAGTCACCAGGTCAGGATTCACACTGAATACAAACACAGATCTCCAGTCACCAGGTCAGGATTCACACTGAATCCAAACACAGATCTCCAGCCACCAGGTCAGGATTCACACTGATTCCAAACACAGACCTCCAGTCACCAGGTCAGGATTCAAACTGAATCCAAACACAGATCTCCAGTCACCAGGTCAGGATTCACACTGAATCCAAACACAGATCTCCAGTCACCAGGTCAGGATTCACACTGAATCCAAACAGAGATCTCCAGTCACCAGGTCAGGATTCACACTGAATCCAAACACAGATCTCCAATCACCAGGTCAGGATTCACACTGAATCCAAACACAGATATCCCGTTACCAGGTCAGGATTCACACTGAATCCAAATACAGATCTCCAGTCACCAGGTCAGGATTCACACTGAATCCAAACACAGATCTCCAGTTACCAGGTCAGGGTTCACACTGAATCCAAACACAGATCTCCAGTTAGCAGGTCAGGATTCACACTGAATCCAAACACAGATCTCCAATCACCAGGTCAGGATTCACACTGAATCCAAACACAGATCTCCAGTTACCAGGTCAGGGTTCACACTGAATCCAAACACAGATCTCCAGTCACCAGGTCAGGGTTCACACTGAATCCAAACACACATCTGCAGTCACCAGGTCAGGATTCACACTGAATCCAAACACAGATCTGCATTCACCAGGTAATGATCCAAACTGAATCCAAACACAGATCTCCAGTCACCAGGTCAGGGTTCACACTGAATCCAAACACAGATCTTCAGTCACCAGGTCAGGATTCACACTGAATCCAAACACAGATCTCCAGTCACCAGGTCAGGGATCACCCTGAATCGAAACACACATCTGCAGTCACCAGGTCAGGATTCACACTGAATCCAAACACAGATCTGCATTCACCAGGTAATGATCCAAACTGAATCCAAACACAGATCTCCAGTCACCAGGTCAGGGTTCACACTGAATCCAAACACACATCTGCAGTCACCAGGTCAGGATTCACACTGAATCCAAACACAGATCTCCAGTCACCAGGTCAGGATTCAAACTGAATCCAAACACAGATCTCCAGTCACCAGGTCAGGATTCACACTGATTCCAAACACAGATCTCCAGTCACCAGGTCAGGATTCACACTGAATCCAAACATAGATCTCCAGTCACCAGGTCAGGATTCACACTGAATCCAAACACAGATCTCCAGTCACCAGGTCAGGGTTCACACTGAATCCAAACACAAATCTCCAGTCACCAGGTCAGGATTCACACTGAATCCAAACACAGATCTCCAGTCACCAGGTCAGGGTTCACACTGAATCCAAACACACATCTGCAGTCACCAGGTCAGGATTCACACTGAATCCAAACACAGATCTGCATTCACCAGGTAATGATCCAAACTGAATCCAAACACAAATCTCCAGTCACCAGGTCAGGATTCACACTGAATCCAAACACAGATCTCCAGTTACCAGGTCAGGATCCAAACTGAATCCAAACACAGATCTCCAGTCACCAGGTCAGGGTTCACACTGAATCCAAACACACATCTGCAGTCACCAGGTCAGGATTCACACTGAATCCAAACACAGATCTCCAGTCACCAGGTCAGGATTCAAACTGAATCCAAACACAGATCTCCAGTCACCAGGTCAGGATTCACACTGATTCCAAACACAGATCTCCAGTCACCAGGTCAGGATTCACACTGAATCCAAACACAGATCTCCAGTCACCAGGTCAGGATTCACACTGAATCCAAACACAGATCTCCAGTTCCCAGGTCAGGATTCACACCGAATCCAAATACAGATCTCCAGTCACCAGGTCAGGATTCACACTGAATCGAAACACAGATCTCCAGTCACCAGGTCAGGATTCACACTGAATCGAAACACAGATCTCCAGTCACCAGGTCAGGATTCACACAGAATCGAAACACAGATCTCCAGTCACCAGGTCAGGGTTTACACTGAATCCAAACACAGATCTCCAGTCACCAGGTCAGGATTCACACTGAATCCAAACACAGACCTCTAGTCACCAGGACAGGGTTCACACTGAATCCAAACTCAGATCTCCAGTCACCAGGTCAGGATTCACACTGAATCCAAACACAGATCTCCAGTCACCAGGTCAGGGTTCACACTGAATCCAAACACACATCTGCAGTCACCAGGTCAGGATTCACACTGAATCCAAACACAGATCTGCATTCACCAAGTAATGATCCAAACTGAATCCAAAGACAGATCTCCAGTCACCAGGTCAGGATTCACACTGAATCCAAACACAGATCTCCAGTCACCAGGTCAGGATCCAATCTGAATCCAAACACAGATCTCCAGTCACCAGGTCAGGATTCACACTGATACCAAACACAGATCTCCAGTCACCAGGTCAGGATTCACACTGAATGCAAACATAGATCTCCAGTCACCAGATCAGGGTTCACACTGAATCCAAACACAGATCTCCAGTCACCAGGTCAGGATTCACACTGAATCCAAACACAGATCTCCAGTTACCAGGTCAGGGTTCACACTGAATCCAAACACAGATCTCCAGTTACCAGGTCAGGATTCACACTGATTCCAAACACAGATCTCGAGTCACCAGGTCAGGATTCACACTGAATCCAAATACAGATCTCCAGTCACCAGGTCAGGATTCACACTGAATCCAAACACAGATCTCCAGTCACCAGGTCAGGATTCACACTGATTCCAAACACAGACCTCCAGTCACCAGGTCAGGATTCAAACTGAATCCAAACACAGATCTCCAGTCACCAGGTCAGGATTCACACTGATTACAAACTCAGACCTCCAGTCACCAGGTCAGGATTCACACTGAATACAAACACAGATCTCCAGCCACCAGGTCAGGATTCACACTGATTCCAAACACAGACCTCCAGTCACCAGGTCAGGATTCAAACTGAATCCAAACACAGATCTCCAGTCACCAGGTCAGGATTCACACTGAATACAAACACAGATCTCCAGTCACCAGGTCAGGATTCACACTGAATCCAAACAGAGATCTCCAGTCACCAGGTCAGGATTCACACTGAATCCAAACACAGATCTCCAATCACCAGGTCAGGATTCACACTGAATCCAAACACAGATATCCCGTTACCAGGTCAGGGTTCACACTGAATCCAAACACAGATCTCCAGTTACCAGGTCAGGATTCACACTGAATCCAAACACAGATCTCTCGTCAGCAGGTCAGGATTCACACTGAATCCAAATACAGATCTCCAGTCACCAGGTCAGGATTCACACTGAATCCAAACACAGATCTCCAGTTACCAGGTCAGGGTTCACACTGAATCCAAACACAGATCTCCAGTTACCAGGTCAGGATTCACACTGAATCCAAACACAGATCTCCAATCACCAGGTCAGGATTCACACTGAATCCAAACACAGATCTCCAGTTACCAGGTCAGGGTTCACACTGAATCCAAACACAGATCTCCAGTTACCAGGTCAGGATTCACACTGATTCCAAACACAGATCTCTAGTCACCAGGTCAGGATTCACACTGAATCCAAATACAGATCTCCAGTCACCAGGTCAGGATTCACACTGAATCCAAACACAGATCTCCAGTCACCAGGTCAGGATTCACACTGATTCCAAACACAGACCTCCAGTCACCAGGTCAGGATTCAAACTGAATCCAAACACAGATCTCCAGTCACCAGGTCAGGATTCACACTGATTCCAAACTCAGACCTCCAGTCACCAGGTCAGGATTCACACTGAATACAAACACAGATCTCCAGTCACCAGGTCAGGATTCACACTGAATCCAAACACAGATCTCCAGCCACCAGGTCAGGATTCACACTGATTCCAAACACAGACCTCCAGTCACCAGGTCAAGATTCAAACTGAATCCAAACACAGATCTCCAGTCACCAGGTCAGGGTTCACACTGAATCGAAACACAAATCTCCAGTCACCAGGTCAGGGTTCACACTGAATCCAAACACAGATCTCCAGTCACCAGGTCAGGATTCACACTGAATCCAAACACAGATCTCCAGTTCCCAGGTCAGGATTCACACTGAATCCAAACACAGATCTCCAGTCACCAGGTCAGGATTCACACTGAATCCAAACACAGATCTCCAGTCACCAGGTCAGGATTCACACTGAATCCAAACACAGATCTCCAGTCACCAGGTGAGGATCCAAACTGAATCCAAACACAGATGTCCAGGCAACAGGTCAGGATTCACACTGAATCCAAACAGAGATCTCCAGTCACCAGGTCAGGATTCACACTGAATCCAAACACAGATCTCCAATCACCAGGTCAGGATTCACACTGAATCCAAACACAGATCTCCAGTTACCAGGTCAGGATTCACACTGAATCCAAACACAGATCTCCAGTCACCAGGTCAGGATTCACACTGATTCCAAACACAGACCTCCAGTCACCAGGTCAGGATTCAAACTGAATCCAAACACAGATCTCCAGTCACCAGGTCAGGATTCACACTGATTACAAACTCAGACCTCCAGTCACCAGGTCATGATTCACACTGAATACAAACACAGATCTCCAGTCACCAGGTCAGGATTCACACTGAATCCAAACACAGATCTCCAGCCACCAGGTCAGGATTCACACTGATTCCAAACACAGACCTCCAGTCACCAGGTCAGGATTCAAACTGAATCCAAACACAGATCTCCAGTCACCAGGTCAGGATTCACACTGAATCCAAACACAGATCTCCAGTCACCAGGTCAGGATTCACACTGAATCCAAACACAGATCTCCAATCACCAGGTCAGGATTCACACTGAATCCAAACACAGATATCCCGTTACCAGGTCAGGGTTCACACTGAATCCAAACACAGATCTCCAGTTACCAGGTCAGGATTCACACTGAATCCAAACACAGATCTCTCGTCACCAGGTCAGGATTCACACTGAATCCAAATACAGATCTCCAGTCACCAGGTCAGGATTCACACTGAATCCAAACACAGATCTCCAGTTACCAGGTCAGGGTTCACACTGAATCCAAACACAGATCTCCAGTTACCAGGTCAGGATTCACACTGAATCCAAACACAGATCTCTAGTCACCAGGTCAGGATTCACACTGAATCCAAATACAGATCTCCAGTCACCAGGTCAGGATTCACACTGAATCCAAACACAGACCTCCAGTCACCAGGTCAGGATTCAAACTGAATCCAAACACAGATCTCCAGTCACCAGGTCAGGATTCACACTGATTCCAAACTCAGACCTCCAGTCACCAGGTCAGGATTCACACTGAATACAAACACAGATCTCCAGTCACCAGGTCAGGATTCACACTGAATCCAAACACAGATCTCCAGCCACCAGGTCAGGATTCACACTGATTCCAAACACAGACCTCCAGTCACCAGGTCAGGATTCAAACTGAATCCAAACACAGATCTCCAGTCACCAGGTCAGGATTCACACTGAATCTAAACACAGATCTCCAGTTACCAGGTGAGGATCCAAACTGAATCCAAACACAGATCTCCAGTCACCAGGTGAGGATCCAAACTGATTCCAAACACAGATGTCCAGTCACCAGGTCAGGATTCACACTGAATCCAAACAGAGATCTCCAGTCACCAGGTCAGGATTCACACTGAATCCAAACACAGATCTCCAATCACCAGGTCAGGATTCACACTGAATCCAAACACAGATATCCCGTTACCAGGTCAGGGTTCACACTGAATCCAAACACAGATCTCCAGTTACCAGGTCAGGATTCACACTGAATCCAAACACAGATCTCTCGTCACCAGGTCAGGATTCACACTGAATCCAAATACAGATCTCCAGTCACCAGGTCAGGATTCACACTGAATCCAAACACAGATCTCCAGTTACCAGGTCAGGGTTCACACTGAATCCAAACACAGATCTCCAGTTACCAGGTCAGGATTCACACTGAATCCAAACACAGATCTCCAGTCACAAGGTCAGGATTCCCACTGAATCCAAACTCAGATCTCCAACCCCCAGTCCAGGGCTTTTGTGAAGAGGTTTGCCATGTGCATTCCAGGGCAGTTCACTCATGTTTGGTCTCACTAGACACTCAGCTATCACTTGTGACTCCATGTAGCAGCCATTCCCCAGTACACCACTTTGACAGGTAGGTAAACCAATTGAGGATAGTTGGTGGCCTCATACCCTGGTGAGCGAGGGACATGCCTGTCCTAGCACGTGAAGCCGGGTATCAATAGTGAGATCCTACGACTAGGAAGGCAGTTCTGCAACACTCCATGGAGAACGAAGGGCAAGGTCTCGGCGCAGAAGATAACATGATCATCCTCTGCAACCAAGGAAGCTCCCGGTTCCTGATGATTACTCATACCCCTGCACCTCAGATTTTGAGGTTGAGAGAATGTGACTGTCCCAGTACAAAGGTTTTCCCAGTTTAAAAACTGTCCTGCACAAGTTTCACTGTCATCATCGAAGACAACATGCACCTACCACACTAACATGTTCTTCTGATAGATTGGAAATGAACGAAGTCAGCACAGACACCTAGTGCAGATAATGGACTGCCTTCATACAATCCTTTCGATGACTACGTCCTCCAAATCTTCATTTTCATTGTATGACTGTAGATACCTTCAAATTCTTTGTTCAACGTGATAAGAATAAGCCTGTTACCAAACCCCTTCAGGCCCTTTTCACTCATCAATTCTGGACTCGTCTCCTGTCAGCAAGCAGCTGATTCACCTCAGGACCTCTCCTCTTATTGAATCCCTACTAAACCCTACTCCTTCGACGTTGCCTGGCCCCAATATCTCTTTGTGGTAACGTTTGCAGTGTTTTCAGCTCAAAGTACATTTGTAGGACTCTCAGTACCAGTAAGTGAGTTGTTAACTGTTCAGGCTAACAAAATGGCTTCTCTGTAATGTTATTCAATGCTGTGATGGGTTTTTGTGTCTGGAACGCTTGGGTTATACCTGTAGATAAGGGGGAACTAACCAATGGAGAACTGTTGTGCTATCTTGTATGTCAGCTGAGCGGGAGTTCACGGTCTTTTTTGAGAGGGGAGCGAGGAGGACGAATGTGTGAGGAGCGGGCAGCAGTTCCAGGGCAGCGGATACTGAATCTCGGCGGTCTTGACGGTGGCCGAAGGCTGGGAAGGTCGTTGTGGATGGAACTGGAGGTGTGAGCTCCAACGTGTTAAAATATTATGTTCACAATCAGATGAACTTACTGATTAGGCACCTTTAGGTTATATGTTTCTACTAACCCATCACTAAGAAATAACTATAAAGTTGCAATTATTACTCACCTTTGGTGTGTTGTCAGGTATTTGTATTGCGAGCGTGTACTGGGGGGGCATTACACCAAAGTATTTCACTATTGGCGAGGTGACAATGGTTCACCCTAGGCGAACGGGGGTAAATTGGGGGCACGGATGCTACAATTCATATATGCAGCCATATACAACACAGATTCATTTTCTTGCAGGCATTCTCAATACATCTATAGAATAATAACCATAGCAGAATCAATGAAAGACCACAGATAGATCGGTAGAGGGACAGAGAGAGACATTGGATGAGGAGTCCATGGGTTGTGGGAACAGCACAGCAATGGGGCAACAATGAGTTAAAGAGGGTTGATAAGCAGAGAACCGACCGGTTAGTGGGAAAAAGGAGGACTCACCGTGCAGGTCGGTGAAGCTGAGCTCATACTTGACGGGATCCGTGGCGGAACGGGCCCCGAGCTCGGATCTGAAGACCAGGTCCCTGCACTCCAGCAGCAGGCTCTCCTTCCTGACGGCCTTCTGGAACCAGGGGCGGCGCTCTGACTCGCGGCGCAGGTCCGGCACGGGGAACTGCAGCCGCAAGTGGGCGCTGGGCGCCGTGATCTGCACCACCGTCGGACGCCCCTGGGTGGGAGGAGGGTCGGCCCGGACGGCTGACAATCCGGACAGCTGGAACACAAGAGCAGGCACCAGTGAGGGGAAACGCTCCAGCTCAAACTGACTGCAAGAGAGGGGGAAAATGGCCGACACAGCCAGAGCAACAGGGGTTCAATTCCACCGCTGTCAGTTCTCCCCGTGACTGTGTGGGTTTCCTCAGGGAACTCAGGTGTCCTCCCACATCCCAAAGGCACACGGGTTAGAAGGTGAATTGGTCGGCACAGGTCTGCTGAAGCAGAACGGCCTGAGAAACATAAATAAAATGCTTGCAGGTGATAGACAGACTGGGGAAGGAGGGGCGACGGACAGATTGGGGACAGAGAGGAAAACTATCAACCATTTTTTTCACTCAACTCAATGGCTGAGCCTCTGGTAGAAAGACTTACAAGAATTCGCCCGCACCCTTTGGAGGGAAGAAACGTCACTGATAATGGCCTAAATCTACGCCAGTGGTCAGGGGAAATATTCTCCCAAAGGCCAGCCTGTCGAGCCCTGGGAGAACCTGGGAAATTTCAGACAGAGTCGCTCAGTCGACCAAACTCCAAAGTTGAGGCCAGACAGACAGAGGAGCAGCTGAACCTCGACTCCTCAAACATCGGGTAACTGCTCCCTCGTAGGGAGCTGTACGTGTGTGGTGTGGGCAGCCTCGACTCCTCAAACATCGGGTAACTGCTCCCTCGTAAGGAGCTGTACGTGTGTGGTGTGGGCATGAACCTCGACTCCTCAAACATCGGGTAACTGCTCCCTCGTAAGGAGCTGTACGTGTGTGGTGTGGGCAGCCTCGACTCCTCAAACATCGGGTAACTGCTCCCTCGTAAGGAGCTGTACGTGTGTGGTGTGGGCAGCCTCGACTCCTCAAACATCTGGTAACTGCTCCCTCGTAAGGAGCTGTACGTGTGTGGTGTGGGCAGCCTCGACTCCTCAAACATCGGGTAACTGCTCCCTCGTAAGGAGCTGTACGTGTGTGGTGCGGGCAGCCTCGACTCCTCAAACATCGGGTAACTGCTCCCTCGTAGGGAGCTGTACGTGTGTGGTGTGGGCGTGAACCTCGACTCCTCAAACATCGGGTAACTGCTCCCTCGTAAGGAGCTGTACGTGTGTGGTGTGGGCAGCCTCGACTCCTCAAACATCGGGTAACTGCTCCCTCGTAAGGAGCTGTACGTGTGTGGTGTGGGCAGCCTCGACTCCTCAAACATCTGGTAACTGCTCCCTCGTAAGGAGCTGTACGTGTGTGGTGTGGGCAGCCTCGACTCCTCAAACATCGGGTAACTGCTCCCTCGTAAGGAGCTGTACGTGTGTGGTGTGGGCAGCCTCGACTCCTCAAACATCGGGTAACTGCTCCCTCGTAGGGAGCTGTACGTGTGTGGTGTGGGCGTGAACCTCGACTCCTCAAACATCGGGTAACTGCTCCCTCGTAAGGAGCTGTACGTGTGTGGTGTGGGCGTGAACCTCGACTCCTCAAACATCGGGTAACTGCTCCCTCGTAAGGAGCTGTACGTGTGTGGTGTGGGCAGCCTCAAACATCGGGTAACTGCTCCCTCGTAAGGAGCTGTACGTGTGTGGTATGGGCATGAACCTCGACTCCTCAAACATCGGGTAACTGCTCCCTCGTAAGGAGCTGTACGTGTGTGGTATGGGCATGAACCTCGACTCCTCAAACATCGGGTAACTGCTCCCTCGTAAGGAGCTGTACGTGTGTGGTGTGGGCAGCCTCGACTCCTCAAACATCGGGTAACTGCTCCCTCGTAAGGAGCTGTACGTGTGTGGTGTGGGCAGCCTCGACTCCTCAAACATCTGGTAACTGCTCCCTCGTAAGGAGCTGTACGTGTGTGGTGTGGGCAGCCTCAAACATCGGGTAACTGCTCCCTCGTAAGGAGCTGTGCGTGTCTGGTGTGGGCAGCCTCGACTCCTCAAACATCGGGTAACTGCTCCCTCGTAGGGAGCTGTACGTGTGTGGTGTGGGCAGCCTCGACTCCTCAAACATCTGGTAACTGCTCCCTCGTAAGGAGCTGTACGTGTGTGGTGTGGGCAGCCTCGACTCCTCAAACATCGGGTAACTGCTCCCTCGTAAGGAGCTGTACGTGTGTGGTGTGGGCAGCCTCAAACATCGGGTAACTGCTCCCTCGTAAGGAGCTGTGCGTGTCTGGTGTGGGCAGCCTCGACTCCTCAAACATCGGGTAACTGCTCCCTCGTAAGGAGCTGTACGTGTGTGGTGTGGGCAGCCTCGACTCCTCAAACATCTGGTAACTGCTCCCTCGTAAGGAGCTGTACGTGTGTGGTGTGGGCAGCCTCAAACATCGGGTAACTGCTCCCTCGTAAGGAGCTGTACGTGTGTGGTGTGGGCAGCCTCGACTCCTCAAACATCGGGTAACTGCTCCCTCGTAAGGAGCTGTACGTGTCTGGTGTGAGCAGCCTCGACTCCTCAAACATCGGGTAACTGCTCCCTCGTAAGGAGCTGTACGTGTGTGGTGTGGGGTGAACCTCGACTCCTCAAACATCGGGTAACTGCTCCCTCGTAAGGAGCTGTACGTGTCTGGTGTGAGCAGCCTCGACTCCTCAAACATCGGGTAACTGCTCCCTCGTAAGGAGCTGTACGTGTGTGGTGTGGGGTGAACCTCGACTCCTCAAACATCGGGTAACTGCTCCCTCGTAAGGAGCTGTACGTGTGGTGTGGGCAGCCTCGACTCCTCAAACATCGGGTAACTGCTCCCTCGTAAGGAGCTGTACGTGTGTGGTGTGAGCAGCCTCGACTCCTCAAACATCGGGTAACTGCTCCCTCGTAAGGAGCTGTACGTGTGTGGTGTGGGGTGAACCTCGACTCCTCAAACATCGGGTAACTGCTCCCTCGTAAGGAGCTGTACGTGTGGTGTGGGCAGCCTCGACTCCTCAAACATCGGGTAACTGCTCCCTCGTAAGGAGCTGTACGTGTGTGGTGTGGGCATGAACCTCGACTCCTCAAACATCGGGTAACTGCTCCCTCGTAAGGAGCTGTACGTGTGTGGTGTGGGCAGCCTCGACTCCTCAAACATCGGGTAACTGCTCCCTCGTAAGGAGCTGTACGTGTGTGGTGTGGGCAGCCTCGACTCCTCAAACATCGGGTAACTGCTCCCTCGTAAGGAGCTGTACGTGTGTGGTGTGGGCAGCCTCAAACATCGGGTAACTGCTCCCTCGTAAGGAGCTGTACGTGTGTGGTGTGGGCAGCCTCAAACGTCGGGTAACTGCTCCCTCGTAAGGAGCTGTACGTGTGTGGTGTGGGCAGCCTCAAACGTCGGGTAACTGCTCCCTCGTAAGGAGCTGTACGTGTGTGGTGTGGGCAGCCTCGACTCCTCAAACATCGGGTAACTGCTCCCTCGTAAGGAGCTGTACGTGTGTGGTGTGGGCGTGAACCTCGACTCCTCAAACATCGGGTAACTGCTCCCTCGTAAGGAGCTGTACATGTGTGGTGTGGGCATGAACCTCGACTCCTCAAACATCGGGTAACTGCTCCCTCGTAAGGAGCTGTACGTGTGTGGTGTGGGCAGCCTCGACTCCTCAAACGTCTGGTAACTGCTCCCTCGTAAGGAGCTGTACGTGTGTGGTGTGGGCAGCCTCGACTCAAACATCGGGTAACTGCTCCCTCGTAAGGAGCTGTACGTGTGTGGTGTGGGCAGCCTCAAACATCGGGTAACTGCTCCCTCGTAAGGAGCTGTACGTGTGTGGTGTGGGCAGCCTCGACTCCTCAAACATCGGGTAACTGCTCCCTCGTAAGGAGCTGTACGTGTGTGGTGTGGGCAGCCTCAACTCCTCAAACATCGGGTAACTGCTCCCTCGTAAGGAGCTGTACGTGTGTGGTGTGGGCAGCCTCAAACATCGGGTAACTGCTCCCTCGTAAGGAGCTGTACGTGTGTGGTGTGGGCAGCCTCGACTCCTCAAACATCGGGTAACTGCTCCCTCGAATTTCTGCTTTTACAGCTGACTGCTCCGATCAGGAATTTATTATTATTTTAATTTATTTTTACCTGGCCGGAAAACTGGGCGTCACTTTAATAAAACATCAGAGAGTGATAGAACAGTACAGAACAGAAACAGGCCCTTTGGCCCATCTAGTCTATGCAACACCATTCCAACTGCCTGCACCGGGACCGCAGCCCTCATATCCCTGTACCCGTCCAAACTTCTCTTAAACGGTGAAATCGCGCTCACATTCACCACTTGCTCTGGGGGCTCATTCCACACTCCCACCACCCTCTGAGTGAAGAAGTTTCCCCTCATGTTCCCCTTAAACATTTCACCCTTTTGCCACGACCTCTGGTTGTAGTCCCACCCACCCTCAGTGGAAAAAGCTGGCTAGCATTTACCCTGTCTATACCCCTCATAATTTTGTATATCTCTATCAAGTCTCCCCTCAGTCGTCTACGTTTTTGGGATAAATGTTCAAACCTATTCAATCTTTCCTACAACTCAGGCCCCCCCAGTCCCAGCAACATCCTTCTAAATTTCCTCTGCGCTCTTTCAACCTTATTTACGTCTTTCCTGCAGAAAGGTGACCAAATCCACCTGTGCGGCAGCGAGGACTGTGCGCGGAAGCATCTCCAGCGCTGCGTGGCCACACAGCTTAGAGAGAACAGTGCTGCTCTCTCCCTCTGTCCCTGATCCTAACCCCGGTTCTAGCCACACCTAACCACCCACTGCCCCACCTGTTGTACGATTCACCTGGTTCCATCTGACCATCAACCCCCCCCACCCGACTCTCCTCAATCAGATTTGGTTTATGCATCACGTGAACACTGAAATGTGACACCTGCATTATCGACCAACACACCCAGGGATGTGCTGGAGGGGTAGCCTGCAATAACCAACGTTCCGAGCCCTGATCCCCCCCCCCCAGCTACGTGCACGGACAATCTGACAACTCGGGCCCATGGTCTCCATGCTTGCGTCGCTGGGCTTCAGCTTCCACCCTCCGGGCTCCGATCTGCTGTCCCGACGTCAAAGGTTCACTTATTACCAAAGTACAAGCAGTCCCCGGGTTACGCACGAGTTCCGTTCCTGAATCCGTCTTTCAGTCGGATTTGTACGTAAGTCGGAACAAGTACATCCGGTATTATTTAGCGTCAGTTAGTCAAATGTTTTTCTTAGTATTTATTTTACCTCTCTATGCATATAAAACACTTAAGAAATGTATTCCAATAATTAAACCACTGCGTTGCTTAGTAATAATTGTAGCTTTCATCGGGGCAGGGCCTTTCACATGATCCATTATTTTCACTTTGTCCGTTCTCCTTTAAAATTGTTCCAATCATTGACCAACTGGAGCCTAATGCTTTTCCAATGACCGATGGCGTTTCACCTCTTTCCAAACGCTTTATAATGTCCACTTTATTTTCAATCGCAATCGCTTCCCGTCAATGGAACAGAAACACTGCAGGCGGCAGGTCCCGACCTCCGCACAGAGACAGGTTAAATGGGACAAGTGGGGGCTGTGCTAGGTTTGGGTATTTGACCATCCACAATATTCCATCTGGGAATTTAAACTGGAGGTGGCAGTGGGTTTTTTTTTACGAGGTCGAGTTGCGAGCTCGACACCGGCACGGATGATACGGGAGTCGCTGGATCGAGATCGACCCAGCACACGGGAGCGGTCTGTCACGGAATTGAACTTGGAAACTTCCGTTCTCAAGCCCAGCGCTGATCTCACTGTGCTACCAGCCGACCAGAACGGTGGGGGGGAGTTTACTAAGAAAAATTTAAGCCAAGTACAAAGTTACACACTCAACAGTGTCAACGGCAATGACTTAAAATGGCGGATGACATTCTCCTTCCTCAGTTCGTAAGTACGAGTTGTCCGTAAGTCGGAAGTCCGTAACTCAGGGACTACCTGTATACAACTCTGAAAACCTTCCGTTCTCCGGGTAGCCATGAAACCAAGAAAGAAAAGGCAGCACGATCATCGACCCCCCCAACGAAAAAACAAAAACAGAACAGACATGACCCCCCCCTCCAAACTCCCCTCTCCCATCCTAAACAAACACGAAAGATCAGGCAAAAAACACAGAATCTAAAAAAAACTACAAGTCTGGAGGAAAAGTCTGCCCACATCCAAAATCTCAGATAACCCAAGGAATCAAGTTTTAGCCTCTGCAGCCT
The DNA here is from genome assembly GCF_030144855.1 of Hypanus sabinus. Lineage (NCBI taxonomy): Eukaryota > Metazoa > Chordata > Chondrichthyes > Myliobatiformes > Dasyatidae > Hypanus > Hypanus sabinus. Next base: position 447,642 of record NC_082736.1, read on the forward strand.
CTCCTCGTGACTCAGAACCCAAATCTCAATGCAGCCAGGATAATCTCCCAATGAACGCACTGTATCTGCCTGCCTGCACTCTCTCAGTAACTGAAACACTCTATTATGATGGAGGAACTCAACAGGCCGGGTAGCATCTGTAGATGATAGTAAACATCGACTTTTCAGGCTGAGACCCTTCAACAGGACTAGAAAGAAAGAGATGCCAGCGTCAGAGGTGTGGGGAAGGGAGTAAGGAGTACCAGGTGGTAGGAGGTAGGGAGAGGGAGGGGCAAGAGATTGGTGAAAGGGATACAGGGCTGGAGAAGGGGAAATCTGATGGGAGAGGACGGAGAGCCATGGAGGAAAGGGAAGGGCGAGGAGCACCGGGGGAGTGATGGCCAAGGAGATAAGGTGAGAGAGCAAACAGGAGATGGGGAATGGTGAAGTGGGGGGGGGGGGGGCATTACTAGAAGTTCGAAAAATTGATGTTCATGCCATCAGGTTGGAGGCTACCCAGAAGGAAGACAAGGCGTTGTTCCTCCAACCTGAGTGTGGCCTCGTCCCGGCAGCAGGGGGGGCCTCCTCTACTCCCACGATGAGGTCACACTCAGGTGGGAGTGGACGGCCACTGCGAGCTAACACTTTTTCTGGTGGATGGAGCATAGGTGTTCGGTGAAGTGGCCTTCCAAGCTACCTCGGGTCTCACCGATATACAGGAGCCGCACCGGATGCAGGAGATGACCCCGCTTGCAAGGATGAGCACACTCTGCTGTCTCCCCTTTGTACTACCTCGATGCATTTATGTACAGAATGACCTGCCTCGGAAGCACATGAAGCTCATCCACGGGACCTTGGTTCAGATGACCATTAAAACCAAATAACAGTTGCATAGACTCCGCGAGTGGAGCAGATGACGCAACAATTACAACAGAATCACAAACCCTCAGCGTGCCACTCACCAGTGTCGGCTCCGCAGACCTGGACTGCTCTGCCACGAATTCCCTCTCTGGCGTCGGCCACGCTCGCAGCAGAGGGTCCACCCTGTCCAGAAAGCTGACGTCAACGTCTGCGTGGGCCTCCTGGAGCTCGACCACCAGCTCGGCACTGCACTTTGTGCCTGATCTCCTCCGAGTGCCCTGGGGAGGAATCCACACACTCACTCACCTTAACAACAAACAGTGTGCAAGACCAGCATCTCCCTACACGTGACAATCACAAACCAATTCTACCTCCTCTGCAAGAACATCATACAAAGCAGTACAAGAAGCAGACTTTGGAGAGGCTGTAGAAGTGACTCGTCAAAATGGTTAGCTTGAAGGAGAGGTGTTGAAAAAGCAGTGATTTTTGTCACTGATGGTTGGCAAGAAGTAAGCAGAAGGGCAATTCAGGACCGTTTTGCTTACTGCGGTTCGGGGATGCTGGGAGTGAAAATGAAACCATTTCACTAATTCAACAAGTTAGGACCCACAAAATATTTGAAGGTATCAGCAATCATCTTGAATGTTACAATGAAAATAAAGATTTTGAGGACGCATTCATTGGGATGATTGTATGAAGGCAGTCTATTATCTGCACCAGGCGTTTGTGCCGATTTTGTTCCTTTACGGTCAATCTAAACATTGACCTCCCACATCATGAAGACCCTGGAGAGACTTGTTCTAGAGCAGCTCCGGCCTATGGTTAGGCCACACTTAGACCCCCTCCAGTTCACCTACCAGCCCCAACTAGGGGTTGAGGATGCCATCATCTACCTGCTGAACCGTGTCTATGCCCACCTGGACAGGCTGGTGAGCACTGTGAGGGTCATGATTTTTGACTTCTCCAGTGCGTTCAACACCATCCGCCCTGCTCTGCTGGGTGAGAAGCTGACAGTAACGCAGGTGGATGCTTCCCTGGTGTCATGGATTATTGATTACCTGACTGGCAGACCACAGTACGTGTGGTTGCAACACTGTGTGTCAGACAGAGTGGTCAGCAGCACTGGGGTTCCACAGGGGACTGTCCTGTCTCCCTTTCTCTTCACCATCTACACCTCGGACTTCAACTACTGCACAGAGTCTTGCCATCTTCAGAAGTTTTCTGATGACTCGGCCATAGTTGGATGCATCAGCAAGGGAGATGAGGCGGAATACAGGGGTACTGTGGAAACTTTGTCACATAGTGTGAACAGAATCATCTGCAGCGTAATGTGAAAAAGTCTAAGGAGCTGGTGGTGGACCTGAGGGGGCTAAGGTACCGGTGACCCCTGTTTCCATCCAAGGGGTCAGTGTGGACATGGTGGAGGATTACAAATACCTGGGGATACGAATTGACAATAAACTGGACTGGTCAAAGAACACTGAGGCTGTCTACAAGAAGGGTCAGAGCCGTCTCTATTTCCTGAGGAGACTGAGGTCCTTTAACATCAGCTGGACAATGCTGAGGATGTTCTACGAGTCTGTGGTGGCCAGTGCTATCATGTTTGCTGTTGTGTGCTGGGGCAGCAGGCTGAGGGTAGCAGACACCAACAGAATCAACAAACTCATTCGTAAAGCCAGTGATGTTGTGGGGGTGGAACTGGACTCTCTGACGGTGGTGTCGGAAAAGAGGATGCTGTCCAAGTTGCATGCCACCTTGGACAATGTCTCCCATCCACTCCATAGTGTACTGGTTAGGCACAGGAGTACATTCAGCCAGAGACATTCCACCGAGATGCAACACTGAGCGTCATAGGAAGTCATTCCTGCCTGTGGCCATCAAACTTTACAACTCCTCCCTCGGAGTGTCAGACACCCTGAGCCAATAGGCTGGTCCTGGACTTATTTCCAGTTGTCATAATTTGCTTATTATTATTGTTAAATTATTTATGGTTTTATATTGCTATATCTCTACACTATTCTTGGTTGGTGCGACTGTAACGAAACCCAATTTCCCTCGGGATCAAGACAGTATGTCTGTCTGTCAAAAGAACACGACAGTGTACACAGTGAATTCCTCCTTCAATAACTATTAGGAACAAATACAGTTCTATAGTACTGCAGTGCAGTTTGTAGTGTTCCAATTTGTTCCATATTTCATTTAAATGCATAATTTGTTAATCAGTTTGCCTTTTTTAAAATACTTTTTAACTATTTCCATGAAATTTCAGCTAATTGGGGCAGCTGCTTAATAGGGCCAAAATATACTTATCCAGATGTGTCCCAATTAACCAGAATCCACTGTATATAAAGTCATAAGAGGCATACTACTTTTCCTAGAGCGGAGATAACTAATGCTAGAGGACATGGGATTAACGTGAGTGGGGGAAAAGTTTCAAAGAGATTTATGAGTCTTCTTGAACATGAGTCCAGGGGAGGTGACAAAGCAGTTGCGATAAAAATGGTGAAGAGGCATTTAGACAGAGACCAGAAGCAGACAGACAACGTGCAAGCAGACGGGATAAGTTTAACTTAGTATTACGATGATATAGATATTATCGGCCAAAAGGCACGGTCCTGTCGTACTGTTCTCTGTTCTATAAATGACCAGCCACAACTCCTGGAACGAGGTACTACCTCTTGCTACTGGGAACGTCTCAACATGTCACACCGTGCTCCCTAACGACCTCCTAAAGCAATGTCTGTGGAGATATCTGTTTAGTACCATCACCTCACAAATCAGTAAGATCACCTCTCCTCCTTCGGAACTCCAAAGCGTATAGACCCAATCTCTTCAGCTGCTCATGAGGGGAAGGAAACAGACTGAACACTTCTCCGAGCCCACACGGGGCTGTTATCGGATTGCTCTATGCTGGCCCTTGCTAGGTGACCCTTCAGGAACCTCCAACGATCTACAGATGTACTGCTGGCACGTCCTGACTGGTTGCATCTTGGTCTGCTTGACAACCTGAATGTGCAGAATCGTAAGAAGCTGGAGGGCAACATCCGTGAGAGATCCCCCCCCCAGCGGGGCCGTGCTGTCTTCTCACAGTTCCCACCGGGAGCTGCACAAAGCCACAGGGAGGAGTGGGCTCAGCCAAATACATCACCGGCACATCCCCACCACCGGCAGCATCTATCAAAAAGTCCACCATCTGGGCTGTGCGTTCTCCTACCATCGGGCAGGATGTGCATGAGAACGTCGGTGACTGGTGGGCTGGGCCCAATACAGAAACACACCTCACTACCGGCAGCAGGGGCAGAAACCTGAGGTCCCATACCTCCACGTACCCTCTGTAGGTGCTAAATGTTCACAGTACTCAAGGTGAGGCCTCACCAGTGCCTTATAAAGCCTCAGCATCACATCCTTGCTCTTGTACTCCACACTTCTTGAAATGAATGCTAACACGGCATTTGCCTTCCTCACCACCGATTCGATCTGCACAAGGACTCCCAAGTCCCTTTGCTTCTCAGATTCTTGGACTTTCTCCTCGTTTAGAAAATAGTCTACACATTTACATCTACGAAAAGTGCATGACCATGCATTTTCCAACATTGTATTTCATTTGGCACTTTCTTGCCCATTCTCCTAATCTGTCTAAGTCCTTCTGCAGCCTATCTGTTTCCTCAACACTACCTGCCCCTCCTCCAATCTTCATATCATCTGCAAACTTGGCAACAAAGCCATCTAATTCTGTCACCCAAATTATTGACATACAGCGTAAAAAGAAGCGGTCCCAACACCAGCCCATGCGGAACAGCACTAGTCACTGACGGCCAACCAGAAAAGCATCCTTTTATTCCCACTCACTGCCTCTTAACCAATCAGCCAATGCTCTAACCATGTTAGTAAATTTCCTGTAATACCATGGGCTCTTAGCTTGGTAAGCAACACCTTGTCAAAGGCCTTCTGAAAGTCCAAATAGACAACATCCACTGCATCCCCTTTATCTATCCTACCTGTAATCTCCTCAAAGAATTCCAACAGGTTTGTCAGGCAGGATTTTCCCTGAAGGAAACCGTGCTGACTTTGTTCTATCTTGTCCTGTCACCAAGTGCACAATAACCTGATCTTTAACAACAGACCAACATCTTCCCAAGCACTGAGGTCAGGTTAACTGGTCTATAATTTCCTTTCTGCTGCCTTCCTCCTTTCTTAGAGTGGAGTGACATTTGTAATTTTCCAGTCCTCTGGAACCATGCCAGAGTCCAACGATTGCTATTATTAATGCCTTCACAATCTCTAACGCTACCTCTTTCAGAACCCTAGGGTGCAGTTCATCTGGTCTGGGTGAATTATGTACCCTTAGGTCTTTCAGCTTTTTGAGCATCTTCTCCATTGCAATAGTAACGACATTCGCTTCTCTTCCCTCACAACATCTGGCACACTGCTAGTATCTTCCACAGGGAAGACTGGCACCCGATACTCATTTAGTTCATCTGCCATCTCCTTGTCCTCTGATATCACTTCTCCGGCCTTGTTTTCTAGAGGTCCTATACCCACTCTCATCTCTCTATTTTCCCCACATACTTAAAAAAGCTTTTACTATCCACTTTGATATTGTTTGCTAGCTTGCTTTCATATTTCATCTTTGCCCTCCAAATGATTCTTTTAGTTTTTAAAAGCTTTCTAATCCTCTGTCTTTGCTCTGATTTCCCTGAGTGTCTGTGCAGGCTGCTACTTGTGCATATGCCATCGACTCGACTCAGCTTGCCTTCAGGATGGCGTCAGTGGTCAGCTCAGCACAACTGGCCAGCCCCTGTTGACCTTACCTTGCCTTCCTCGCTGCATGTCTGTCTGTAGTGGACCTGCGCACAGGGGCAGGCACTGGATTCACCGGACACTGCGGGCGACTTCCTGAAGATCAGCAGCTGCATAGGAAGAAACAGCAAGAAGCTGGAGAGGGTTTACTGCTTCACTGGCCCGGATGGAGTGTGTTCGGGTTCGTCCTGCATCCAGACATTGTAGGCTCTCCTGATCCTTCGAGCCTCCCCGCCTGGCCTATCACAGGACAATTAACAATGACCAATTAACCTACTAACCGGTACATCTTTGGACCGTGAGGTCACGGGGAGAATGTACAAACCTTGCAGAGGACGTCAGGAACACACTCAATGTGTTAGAAACATCTTCTTGCCCTCCGACACCATCAGATTTCAGAACGGACAATGAACCCATGAACACTACCTCACTGAGGATTCCATGCTTTCCTGGCATCTATGCCAGGTAGTCTCTTCACAGGATTCTAGCCAGATACAGGTATTGATTGCACCCAAAGGTTTGTTCGATGACAAACTCTTCAATCCCTGATGAACATTGGCTGAAATCAGTAACTGTGCCAAGCTGGAAGCCCAAGAAGAGTTTAATTGACGACCTCTGTGCTGTCTTTACGACAGTTATTTAGTTTATAATATTTTTGCTTAGTAATTCATTCAATAGTATTTTCTAGTTAGAATTAGAAGTGTTTAAAGTGTATTCATTGCATGTAAAATATATCGGCATGCGATGACGTCACATCCGGTTTCGCCGCGTCTTGTGGGAAAATACCGGTTTGAAATTAGCGCGAGGGTGGGGGCTCTCCACGAGGCTCACCTGAGCAGAAGTTGTTTTGCAGGCATGAGAAATCACAGTGAGAGCAACGCTGTAAGTTAATAGATAATCGATATATTGAACTAAGATGTTAATGCTGATCCTGTTAGAAGTAACGACGGTAGATAATGTTTATGCTTTCGTTAGTTAAAGAGTCGCGGATAGTTTGCATGGAAGTGTATTTAAAGTAGTCAATGGAGCAGGTAAACTCTCCCTGTATACTGCACCTTAGTGTAATGTAGTTATAGTCACCTTTGCAAGTATTTACACTTGAAATGTGATATTAAGGAAGGAACAAATACTGTATCAATCTTGTATTGTTTTATCAACAGTTTTCACCATATGTTAATGTGAAGAGTGAACAGTAAATGGTTAATCTTACTGCGATCTGGTTTGCATTGGCTGTGGTTTATCCGGACGTTAAATTCGGCGTTTCGTTACACCCGAAGGAGAACGTTACAGTGAAAAAGCGGCATTATCAGGTGTTTCAAGTGCTGCAATGTCAGCTCAATCCAGCATCAAGTCGACGCCGCCCAGCGACAAGGGCGGTAAACCGACATCAAGTAAGCCCACCCGGGCGTTATCAGGTGTTCCAAGTGCTGCAATGTCAGCTCGATCCGGGATCAAGTCGATGACGCCCAGCGACAAGGGCAGTAGAACGACATCAAGTAAGTCCACACAGGCAAGAGCCAAGGCAGAAGCCGCCAAGGTGCGACTGCATTACGCCAAACAAGAAGCAGTTTTGAAAATGAAACTGGCCACCAAAGAAGCCGAAAAGGCCGCCAGAGAAGCCGAAACCCAGTTGGAAATGGCAAAAATATCGACAGAGTTGCAAGTGCTGCAGCTGGAAGGAGAAGGAGAAGCTGCCATGGTGGAAGCAGAGTACATAGAAGAAGCTGAAGGGTCGCGTGATCTGACCGAAACAAGTTCTGCTTTAGAAAGGACCAGACTGGAACGCACGAGCGACTATGTACAATATCAAGCAGACAGGCAGGCTCGTCTCCCCTCTCCATACCTATTCGATAACTTCCCCAGCTACGAGGAAGAGAATTTACCCTCGCGGCCCCGCGATGAAGTCAAGAATGAAAGAGCTGACAACCGATATACTTTGACACCAAAGTTACAAAGTTCGATGCGAAGAGACGTGGAGGTTGAATCCAGGATGGCAAATTCCATGAGAAACGTGCGTTCTCAGTCATATAGGCGCCAACGTACTTCTCCAGCCCGCATGCCGCTTGCAGCCGATCCCACGCTGCAGTATTTAGCACGACGGGATCTCGTCACTTCGGGACTGTACCAGTTTGACGATAAACCCGAAAATTACCGCGCTTGGCTCTCCACATTCACCAACGTGATTGACGGGGTCCAGCTCAGTGCAACCCAAAGGTTGGACCTTATGGCGAAATGGCTGGGGAAAGAATCACGCGACCAGGTGAGACGCATGCGTTCAGTGTACATCAACAAACCTGAGCTAGCCTTAAGCGAAGCGTGGGAGAGACTTTGGGAGAGATATGGGGCCCCCGACATTATTGAAGCGGCGCTATATCGACGTCTGGAAAACTTTCCTAAGGTGTCAGCCAAAGATCACTTTAAGTTAAGAGAATTCGGAGATTTACTCATGGAGATCCAAGGCGCCAAAGAAGATGGCTATTCAGCTGGTCTAGTATTCCTAGATACTCCATCCGGGATTAGACCAATTGTGGACAAACTTCCATTTGGGCTGCAGGACAAGTGGCTGACTGTTGCCTCAGAGTACAAGGAAGACCACGATGGTCGATTTCCTCCCTTTAAGCACCTCACTAGGTTTGTGTGCAAGGAGGCGAAGAGGCGAAACGACCCTAGCCTTGTAGGTCCAGGAAGCAGTTCGATTTACACCAAGCCAGGCAGATCCGTTTCGAATGTTTTCAACATTGATAAACCCGTGTCAGTGCTCAAGACCGAAGCCCTTACGACTAACAACGACCCTGGCAAGTATTGTCCATTGCATAACAAACCTCACCCCCTGAAAGCATGCAGAATGTTTAGGGAAAAACCCCTTGAAGAGAGGACGGCTCTTCTCAAGGAGAAAAGAATATGTTTTAGATGCTGTTCCTCAACCTCTCACCTCGCCAGAGAGTGTACGATCGCCGTGAAGTGTCCGGAATGTGGCAGCCCAGATCACGTCGAGGCCATGCATCCCGACCTGTCACCACAAACCGAGAGCGCTCCTTCACCCCCACAACAGGACGGCGGGGAGGGAGAGGCTCACTCTAGGTCAATAGCTGTCAGCACGAACTGTACAGAAGTTTGCGGTCAAGCTCAGTCAAGTCGTTCTTGTTCCAAGATCTGCCTCACTAAGGTGTACCCTAAAGGAGCCAAAGACAAGGCCATCAAAGCCTATGTGATTCTGGACGATCAGAGCAATCGTTCACTAGTCAGTCCAGAGTTCTTTAAATTGTTCAACATTGAGAGTGAGCGGTTCCCATACTACCTCAAAACTTGCTCAGGCAACATGGAAACCCAAGGAAGGAAGGCAGAAGGCATCCAGATCGAGTCCCTGGATGGTAAAGTCGTCATCTGTCTCCCTCCGCTCTTAGAGTGCAATGAAATCATGAATAACCGTGCTGGGATCCCGACACCAAGTGCGGTGCTACACCAGCCGCATCTCCACCACATCGCCAAACACATCCCAGAACTGGATCCGAAAGCGGAAATACTCCTGCTATTAGGAAGAGATGTTATCCAGGTACACAAGGTTAGGCAGCAGATCAATGGACCACTCAACGCCCCCTTCGCGCAACGTCTGGATCTGGGCTGGGTGGTGATAGGAGAGGTGTGTCTCGGTAACGTACACAAACCGATGGTTAACACACTCAAGACCAATGTGCTAGAGAGTGGCCGCCATTCAATCTTTCAACCCTGCCCGAGTGTCCCGTGCATCAAGGAAGCACAACAAGGCGTTAACAAGCGCGAGGCAAGCGACGAGTCGCTGGGCCAGTCAGTCTTCGCTCTAACGAAGTATGACAACAAACTTGCACAATCAGCTCAAGATACCATTTCTTTAAAAACCAAAGACACCAAGGTCTTCAGAGATGAAGCAAATAATGGGGTTGCCCCATTGCCAATCAGAGAACCACGCCAGCGCTCACCAGATAACAAAGAGCAGGCAGTCAAACGGTTCACGTCCTTACGGAAAACCCGGAAAAGGAAACCCGAGATGCAGCAACGCACCCGATTGACCCACGAGGTACTGTGCACCCTAATGGCAGAGGTCACAGCCATTATAAACGCACAATCATTCCTACCTGTGTCTTCTGACCCAGAAAACCCCTTTATACTTTCGCCATCAACGCTCCTTACGCAGAAGGCAGGAGCACCTCCTCCACCAGGAGACTTCTCAGACAAGGATTTGTACACAAAGCAATGGAGACAAGTCCAGGCTCTGGCAAATCAGTTCTGGTCCCGCTGGAGACAGAAATATCTACACTCGTTGCAACAGAGACAAAAGTGGACAGAACCCCACAGGAATCTTCAAGTTGGAGACTTAGTCCTGCTCAGGGACAAGCAAACCACCCGCAACAGCTGGCCAACGGCCAGAATCACTGCTACATTCCCTAGCGGGGATGGACATGTCAGGAAGATCGAATTGAAGACTACCGACCAAGGCGATGTGAAAATTTACCAAGGGCCAGTTACAGAAGTTATTCTACTTCTACCCAATGACTGATTAAGAGACTAAGTTTTGTACTCTGCTCATTGTGACCTTACGAAGGTCAAGCGGGGAGTGTGCTGTCTTTACGACAGTTATTTAGTTTATAATATTTTCGCTTAGTAATTCATTCAATAGTATTTTCTAGTTAGAATTAGAAGTGTTTAAAGTGTATTCATTGCATGTAAAATATATCGGCATGCGATGACGTCACATCCGGTTTCGCCGCGTCTTGTGGGAAAATACCGGTTTGAAATTAGCGCGAGGGTGGGGGCTCTCCACGAGGCTCACCTGAGCAGAAGTTGTTTTGCAGGCATGAGAAATCACAGTGAGAGCAACGCTGTAAGTTAATAGATAATCGATATATTGAACTAAGATGTTAATGCTGATCCTGTTAGAAGTAACGACGGTAGATAATGTTTATGCTTTCGTTAGTTAAAGAGTCGCGGATAGTTTGCATGGAAGTGTATTTAAAGTAGTCAATGGAGCAGGTAAACTCTCCCTGTATACTGCACCTTAGTGTAATGTAGTTATAGTCACCTTTGCAAGTATTTACACTTGAAATGTGATATTAAGGAAGGAACAAATACTGTATCAATCTTGTATTGTTTTATCAACAGTTTTCACCATATGTTAATGTGAAGAGTGAACAGTAAATGGTTAATCTTACTGCGATCTGGTTTGCATTGGCTGTGGTTTATCCGGACGTTAAATTCGGCGTTTCGTTACACCCGAAGGAGAACGTTACAACCTCACTATTTCCCCTCAATAACTTTCAGTTCCCTGCCCGTGACCGCCTCACTTTCACCATGGACGTCCAGACCCTTTACACCACTATCCCCCATAAAGACAGCTTTAAAGCTCTCTGCTTGTATCTTGACAACAGTCCTGACCAGATTCCTCCACCACCCTCCTGACCAGATCCCCTCCACCACCCTCCTGACCAGATCGACTCCACTACCCTAGTGACCAGATCCCTCCACCACCCTCCTGACCAGATCCCTCCACCACCCTCCTGACCAGATCCCCTCCACCACCCTCCTGACCAGATCCCCTCCACCACCCTCCTGACCAGATCGACTCCACTACCCTAGTGACCAGATCCCTCCACCACCCTCCTGACCAGATCCCCTCCACCACCCTCCTGACCAGATCCCCTCCACCACCCTCCTGACCAGATCCCCTCCACCACCCTCCTGACCAGATCGACTCCACTACGCTAGTGACCAGATCCCTCCACCACCCTCCTGACCAGATCCCTCCACCACCCTCCTGACCAGATCCCTCCACCACCCTCCTGACCAGATCCACTCCACCACCCTCCTGACCAGATCCACTCCACCACCCTCCTGACCAGATCCACTCCACCACCCTCCTGACCAGATCCCTCCACCACCCTCCTGACCAGATCCCTCCACCACCCTCCACCACCCTCCTGACCAGATCCACTCCACCACCCTCCTGACCAGATCCCTCCACCACCCTCCTGACCAGATCCCTCCATCACCCTCCTGACCAGATCCCTCCACCCCCTCCAGACCAGATCTCTCCACCACCCTCCTGACCAGATCCCTCCACCACCCTCCTGACCAGATCTCTCCACCACCCACCTGACCAGTTTCCCTCCACCACCCTCCTGACCAGATCCACTCCACTACCCTCCTGACCAGATCCACTCCACCACCCTCCTGACCAGATCCACTCCACCACCCTCCTGACCAGATCCCTCCACTACCCTCCTGACCAGATCCCTCCACTACCCTCCTGACCAGATGCCTCCACCACCCACCTGACCAGATCCCTCCACTACCCTCCTGACCAGATCCCTCCACCCTCCTGACCAGATCCCTCCACCACCCTCCTGACCAGATCCACTCTACTATTCTCCTGACCAGATCCCTCCACCACCCACCTGACCAGTTTCCCTCCACCACCCTCCTGACCAGATCCACTCCACCACCCTCCTGAACAGATCCACCCCACCATCCTCCCGACCAGATCCACTCCACTACCCTCCTGACCAGATCCCTCCACTACCCTCCTGACCAGATCCCTCCACTACCCTCCTGACCAGATCCACTCGACCACCCTCCTGACCAGATCCCTCCACCCCCTCCTGACCAGATCTCTCCACCACCCTCCTGACCAGATCCCTCCACCACCCTCCTGACCAGATCTCTCCACCACCCTCCTGACCAGATCCACTCCACCACCCTCATGACCAGATCCCTCCACCCCCTCCTGACCAGATCCCTCCACTACCCTCCTGACCAGATCCACTCCACCACCCTCCTGACCAGATCCCTCCACTACCCTCCTGACCAGATCCCTCCACTACCCTCCTGACCAGATAACCACTTCCTGACCAGATCCACTCGACCACCCTCCTGACCAGATCCACTCCACTACCCTCCTGACCAGATCCCTCCACTACCCTCCTGACCAGATCTCTCCACTACCCTCCTGACCAGATCCACTCCACCACCTCCTGACCAGATCCACTCGACCACCCTCCTGACCAGATCCACTCCACCACCCTCCTGACCAGATCCACTCGACCACCCTCCTGACCAGATCCCTCCACCCCCTCCTGACCAGATCTCTCCACTACCCTCCTGACCAGATCCCTCCAACAACCTCCTGACCAGATCCCTCCACCACCTCCTGACCAGATCCCCCCACTACCCTCCTGACCAGATCCCTCCACTACCCTCCTGACCAGATCCACTCCACCACCCTCCTGACCAGATCCCTCCACTACCCTCCTGACCAGATCCCTCCACTACCCACCAGACCAGATCCACTCCACCACCTCCTGACCAGATCCACTCGACCACCCTCCTGACCAGATCCACTCCACCACCCTCCTGACCAGATCCACTCCACCACCCTCCTGACCAGATCCACTCGACCACCCTCCTGACCAGATCCCTCCACCCCCTCCTGACCAGATCTCTCCACTACCCTCCTGACCAGATCCCTCCAACAACCTCCTGACCAGATCCCTCCACCACCTCCTGACCAGATCCCTCCAATACCCTCCTGACCAGAACCCTCCACTACCCTCCTGACCAAAACCCTCCACTACCCTCCTGACCAGATCCCTACACCACCCTCCTGACCAGATCCACTCCACTACCCTCCTGACCAGATCTCTCCACTACCCTCCTGACCAGATCCACTCCACTACCCTCCTGACCAGATCCACTCCACCACCCTCCTGACCAGATCCCTCCACCACCCTCCTGACCAGATCCCTCCACCACCCTCCTGACCAGATCCCTCCACCACCCTCCTGACCAAATCCCTCCACCCCCTCCTGACCAGATCCACTCCACTATCCTGCTGACCAGATCCACTCCACCACCCTCCTGACCAGATCCACTCCACCACCCTCCTGACCACATCCCTCCACCACCCTCCTGACCAGATCCACTCCACCACCCTCCTGACCAGATCCACTCCACCACCCACCTGACCAGATCCCTCCACTACCCTCCTGACCAGATCCACTCCACTACCCTCCTGACCAGAACCCTCCACCACCCTCCTGACCAGCTTCCATCCACTACCCTCCTGACCAGATCCCTACACCACCCTCCTGACCAGATCCACTCCACTACCCTCCTGACCAGATCCCTCCATCACCCTCCTGACCAGATCAACTCCACCACCCTCCTGACCAGATCCACTCCACCACCCTCCTGACCAGATCCCTCCACTACCCTCCTGACCAGATCCCTCCTCTACCCTCCTGACCAGATGCCACCACCACCCACCTGACCAGATCCCTCCACAACCCTCCTGACCAGATCCCTCCACCACCCACCTGACCAGATCCCTCCACTACCCTCCTGACCAGATCCCTCCACTACCCTCCTGACCAGATCCCTCCACTACCCTCCTGACCAGATCCCTCCACCACCCTCCTGACCAGATCCACTCTACTACTCTCCTGACCAGATCCCTCCACCACCCACCTGACCAGTTTCCCTCCACCACCCTCCTGACCAGATCCACTCCACCACCCTCCTGAACAGATCCACCCCACCATCCTCCTGACCAGATCCACTCCACTACCCTCCTGACCAGATCCCTCCACTACCCTCCTGACCAGATCCCTCCACTACCCTCCTGACCAGATCCCTCCACTACCCTCCTGACCAGATCCACTCGACCACCCTCCTGACCAGATCCCTCCACCCCCTCCTGACCAGATCTCTCCACCACCCTCCTGACCAGATCCCTCCACCACCCTCCTGACCAGATCTCTCCACCACCCTCCTGACCAGATCCACTCCACCACCCTCCTAACCAGATCCCTCCACCCCCTCCTGACCAGATCTCTCCACCACCCTCCTGACCAGATCCACTCCAACACACTCCTGTCCAGATGCCTCCACTACCCTCCTGACCAGATCCACTCGACCACCCTCCTGACCAGATCCCTCCACCCCCTCCTGACCAGATCTCTCCACCACCCTCCTGACCAGATCCCTCCACCACCCTCCTGACCAGATCTCTCCACCACCCTCCTGACCAGATCCACTCCACCACCCTCCTAACCAGATCCCTCCACCCCCTCCTGACCAGATCTCTCCACCACCCTCCTGACCAGATCCACTCCAACACCCTCCTGTCCAGATGCCTCCACTACCCTCCTGACCAGATCCACTCCACCACCCTCCTGACCAGATCCACTCCACTACCCTCCTGACCAGAACCCTCCACTACCCTCCTGACCAGATCCACTCCACCACCCTCCTGACCAGATCTCTCCACTACCCTCCTGACCAGATCCACTCCACCACCTCCTGACCAGATCCACTCCACCACCCTCCTGACCAGATCCACTCCACCACCCTCCTGACCAGATCCACTCCACCACCCTCCTGACCAGATCCCTCCACCCCCTCCTGACCAGATCCCTCCACTACCCTCCTGACCAGATCCACTCCACCACCCTCCTGACCAGATCCCTCCACTACCCTCCTGACCAGATCCCTCCACTACCCTCCTGACCAGATCCACTCCACCACCTCCTGACCAGATCTACTCCACCACCCTCCTGACCAGATCCCTCCACTACCCTCCTGACCAGATCCCTCCACTACCCTCCTGACCAGATCCACTCCACCACCTCCTGACCAGATCCACTCGACCACCCCCCTGACCAGATCCACTCCACCACCCTCCTGACCAGATCCACTCCACCACCCTCCTGACCAGATCCACTCGACCACCCTCCTGACCAGATCCCTCCACCCCTCCTGACCAGATCTCTCCACTACCCTCCTGACCAGATCCCTCCAACAACCTCCTGACCAGATCCCTCCACCACCTCCTGACCAGATCCCTCCACCCCTCCTGACCAGATCTCTCCACTACCCTCCTGACCAGATCACTCCAACAACCTCCTGACCAGATCCCTCCACCACCTCCTGACCAGATCCCTCCAATACCCTCCTGACCAGAACCCTCCACTACCCTCCTGACCAGATCCACTCCACCACCCTCCTGACCAGATCCCTACACCACCCTCCTGACCAGATCCACTCCACTACCCTCCTGACCAGATCCACTCCACTACCCTCCTGACCAGAACCCTCCACCACCCTCCTGACCAGCTTCCATCCACTACCCTCCTGACCAGATCCCTACACCACCCTCCTGACCAGATCCACTCCACTACCCTCCTGACCAGAACCCTCCACCACCCTCCTGACCAGATCCACTCCACCACCCTCCTGACCAGATCCACTCCACCACCCTCCTGACCAGATCCCTCCACTACCCTCCTGACCAGATCCCTCCTCTACCCTCCTGACCAACTGCCTCCACCACCCACCTGACCAGATCCCTCCACAACCCTCCTGACCAGATCCCTCCACCACCCACCTGACCAGATCCCTCCACTACCCTCCTGACCAGATCCCTCCACTACCCTCCTGACCAGATCCCTCCACTACCCTCCTGACCAGATCCCTCCACCACCCTCCTGACCAGATCCACTCTACTACTCTCCTGACCAGATCCCTCCACCACCCACCTGACCAGTTTCCCTCCACCACCCTCCTGACCAGATCCACTCCACCACCCTCCTGAACAGATCCACCCCACCATCCTCCTGACCAGTTCCACTCCACTACCCTCCTGACCAGAT
This sequence comes from Hypanus sabinus, assembly GCF_030144855.1. Taxonomy (NCBI): domain Eukaryota; kingdom Metazoa; phylum Chordata; class Chondrichthyes; order Myliobatiformes; family Dasyatidae; genus Hypanus; species Hypanus sabinus. The sequence goes on from NC_082736.1 coordinate 463,961, forward strand.
CCCTCCACTACCCTCCTGACCAGATCCCTCCACTACCCTCCTGACCAGATCCCTCCACTACCCTCCTGACCAGATCCACTCGACCACCCTCCTGACCAGATCCCTCCACCCCCTCCTGACCAGATCTCTCCACCACCCTCCTGACCAGATCCCTCCACCACCCTCCTGACCAGATCTCTCCACCACCCTCCTGACCAGATCCACTCCACCACCCTCCTGACCAGATCCCTCCACCCCCTCCTGACCAGATCTCTCCACCACCCTCCTGACCAGATCCACTCCAACACCCTCCTGTCCAGATGCCTCCACTACCCTCCTGACCAGATCCACTCGACCACCCTCCTGACCAGATCCCTCCACCCCCTCCTGACCAGATCTCTCCACCACCCTCCTGACCAGATCCACTCCAACACCCTCCTGTCCAGATGCCTCCACTACCCTCCTGACCAGATCCACTCGACCACCCTCCTGACCAGATCCCTCCACCCCCTCCTGACCAGATCCCTCCACCACCCTCCTGACCAGATCCCTCCACCACCCTCCTGACCAGATCCCTCCACCACCCTCCTGACCAGATCTCTCCACCACCCTCCTGACCAGATCCACTCCACCACCCTCCTAACCAGATCCCTCCACCCCCTCCTGACCAGATCTCTCCACCACCCTCCTGACCAGATCCACTCCAACACCCTCCTGTCCAGATGCCTCCACTACCCTCCTGACCAGATCCACTCCACCACCCTCCTGACCAGATCCCTCCACTACCCTCCTGACCAGATCCCTCCACTACCCTCCTGACCAGATAACCACCTCCTGACCAGATCCACTCGACCACCCTCCTGACCAGATCCACTCCACTACCCTCCTGACCAGAACCCTCCACTACCCTCCTGACCAGATCCACTCCACCACCCTCCTGACCAGATCTCTCCACTACCCTCCTGACCAGATCCACTCCACCACCTCCTGACCAGATCCACTCCACCACCCTCCTGACCAGATCCACTCCACCACCCTCCTGACCAGATCCACTCCACCACCCTCCTGACCAGATCCCTCCACCACCCTCCTGACCAGATCCCTCCACCCCCTCCTGACCAGATCCCTCCACTACCCTCCTGACCAGATCCACTCCACCACCCTCCTGACCAGATCCCTCCACTACCCTCCTGACCAGATCCCTCCACCACCCTCCTGACCAGATCCCTCCACTACCCTCCTGACCAGATCCCTCCACTACCCTCCTGACCAGATCCACTCCAACACCCTCCTGACCAGATCCACTCCACTACCCTCCTGACCAGATCCCTCCACCCCCTCCTGACCAGATCCCTCCACCACCCTCCTGACCAGCTTCCATCCACTACCCTCCTGACCAGATCCACTCCACCACCCTCCTGACCAGATCCCTCCACCACCCTCCTGACCAGATCCACTCCACTACCCTCCTGACCAGATCCACTCGACCACCCTCCTGACCAGATCCACTCGACCACCCTCCTGACCAGATCCCTACACCATCCTCCTGACCAGATCCCTCCACTACCCTCCTGACCAGATCCCTCCACTACCCTCCTGACCAGATCCACTCCACCACCCTCCTGACCAGATCCCTCCACCCCCTCCTGACCAGATCCACTCCACCACCCTCCTGACCAGCTTCCATCCACTACCCTCCTGACCAGATCCCTCCACCCCCTCCTGACCAGATCCACTCCACCACCCTCCTGACCAGATCCACTCCACCACCCTCCTGACCAGATCCACTCCACCACCCTCCTGACCAGATCCCTCCACCCCTCCTGACCAGATCTCTCCACTACCCTCCTGACCAGATCCCTCCAACAACCTCCTGACCAGATCCCTCCACCACCTCCTGACCAGATCCCTCCACCCCTCCTGACCAGATCTCTCCACTACCCTCCTGACCAGATCCCTCCAACAACCTCCTGACCAGATCCCTCCACCACCTCCTGACCAGATCCCTCCAATACCCTCCTGACCAGAACCCTCCACCACCCTCCTGACCAGATCCACTCCACCACCCTCCTGACCAGATCTCTCCACTACCCTCCTGACCAGATCCCTCCACTACCCTCCTGACCAGATCCACTCCACTACCCTCCTGACCAGATCCACTCCACCACCCTCCTGACCAGATCCACTCCACCCCCTCCTGACCGGATCCCTCCATCACCCACCTGACCAGATCCCTCCACCACCCTCCTGACCAGCTTCCATCCACTACCCTCCTGACCAGATCCCTCCACCACCCTCCTGACCAGATCCCTCCATCACCCTCCTGACCAGATCCACTCCACCACCCTCCTGACCAGATCCCTCCACCACCCTCCTGACCGGATCCCTCCATCACCCTCCTGACCAGATCCACTCCACCACCCTCCTGACCAGATCCCTCCACCACCCTCCTGACCAGATCCACTCCACTACCCTCCTGACCAGATCCACTCGACCACCCTCCTGACCAGATCCACTCGACCACCCTCCTGACCAGATCCCTCCACTACCCTCCTGACCAGATCCACTCCACCACCCTCCTGACCAGATCCCTCCACCCCCTCCTGACCAGCTTCCATCCACTACCCTCCTGACCAGATCCCTCCACTACCCTCCTGACCAGATCCACTCCACTACCCTCCTGACCAGATCCCTCCACCACCCTCCTGACCAAATCCCTCCACTACCCTCCTGACCAGATCCACTCCACCACCCTCCTGACCAGATCCACTCCACTATCCTGCTGACCAGATCCACTCCACCACCCTCCTGACCAGATCCACTCCACCACCCTCCTGACCACATCCCTCCACCCCCTCCTGACCAGATCCACTCCACCACCCTCCTGACCAGATCCACTCCACCACCCTCCTGACCACATCCCTCCACCACCCTCCTGACCAGATCCACTCCACCACCCTCCTGACCACATCCCTCCACCACCCTCCTGACCAGATCCACTCCACCACCCTCCTGACCAGATCCCTCCACTACCCTCCTGACCAGATCCACTCCACTACCCTCCTGACCAGACCCCTCCACCACCCTCCTGACCAGCTTCCATCCACTACCCTCCTGACCAGAACCCTACACCACCCTCCTGACCAGATCCACTCCACTACCCTCCTGACCAGATCCCTCCACCACCCTCCTGACCAGATCCACTCCACCACCCTCCTGACCAGATCCACTCCACCACCCTCCTGACCAGATCCACTCCACTACCCTCCTGACCAGATCCCTCCACCACCCTCCTGACCAGATCCCCTCCACCACCCTCCTGACCAGATCCACTCCACTACCCTCCTGACCAGATGCCTCCACCACCCTCCTGACCAGATCCACTCCACTACCCTCCTGACCAGTTTCCCTCCAACAACCTCCTGACCAGATCCTCTCCACTACCCTCCTGACCAGATCCACTCCACCACCCTCCTGACCAGATCCCTACACCACCCTCCTGACCAGATCCCTCCACTACCCTCCTGACCAGATCCCTCCACTACCCTCCTGACCAGTTTCCCTCCACCCCCTCCTGACCAGATCCACTCCACCACCCTCCTGACCAGATCCACTCCACCACCCTCCTGACCAGATCCACTCCACCACCCTCCTGACCAGATCCACTCCACCACCCTCTTGACCAGATCCCTCCACCACCCTCCTGACCAGATCCACTCCACCACCCTCCTGACCAGATCCCTACACCACCCTCCTGACCAGATCCACTCCACCACCCTCCTGACCAGATCCCTACACCACCCTCCTGACCAGATCCACTCCACTACCCTCCTGACCAGATCCCTCCACCACCCTCCTGACCAGATCCCTCCACCACCCTCCTGACCAGATCCACTCCACCACCCTCCTGACCAGATCCCTCCACCACCCTCCTGACCAGATCCCTCCACCACCCTCCTGACCAGATCCACTCCACCACCCTCCTGACCAGATCCCTCCACTACCCTCCTGACCAGATGCCTACACCACCCTCCTGACCAGATCCCTCCACCACCTCCTGACCAGATCCACTCCACCACCCACCTGACCAGATCCACTCCACCACCCTCCTGACCAGATCCACTCCACCACCTCCTGACCAGATCCACTCCACCACCCTCCTGACCAGATCCACTCCACCACCCTCCTGACCAGATCCACTCCACTACCCTCCTGACCAGATCCCTCCACCCCCTCCTGACCAGATCCCTCCACTACCCTCCTGACCAGTTTCCCTCCACTACCCTCCAGACCAGTTTCCCTCCACCACCACCCTCAGCAAAATCTCCAGCGGCTCCTCACACTTGGTGCAAATTCAAGGGACTGCCATGGGCATGCCTGCCTTTTCATTGGCTACTTAGAACACTTTGAGCTCCAAGCCTTTCCTGGCGATGCTCCCCAACTCTTCCTCCGCTGCAATCATGTGCTTCATGCACCCATCCTCAATTTCATCAACTTCCACCTCTCCCATTTGACACCTCCCTTTCCTTTCCCCAATCTCTCTGTTTCCACCTCTGGAGACAAAACATCGACAGACATCTTTCATAAACCTACAAATTCCCACGGCTATCTTTACGACAGCTCTTCCTGCTCATCTCCTGTCAAAATACTATTACCCCTTCTCTGTTGCTTTGACCCCACCACGTTTGTTCCCAGGATGCGGCTTTCGTTGGACAGAGTTTCCATTCCTCCACCATGGATGCTGCATCTCCTCCATTTCCCGGATACCCACTCACCACCTTGACAGAATGCCTCTTACCTACCACTCTAACACATCAATCTCTGCTGCTCCTTCAATGGGATCCCATCCCCAAACGCTCCTCCGCCCACACTCTCTGCCTTCCACTGAGATCACCTCCGCTGCCGAATCTCCCTCCCGGCACAAACCCTTGCATGTGATGGAAACACTCAGGGTGCAGGAGCAACTCCTTACTTTCCGACTAAGTAGCCTGCAGCTTGATGGCACGAGCATCGATTTCTCCTTCTCACCTCCCCCAGTGCCCTCTTTCGTCACTTCTTCCCATGCTTCACTCTCCTCTGGTCAGATTCTGTCTTCTCCATCCATCATGCTTCATGCCTCCTCCCCAACTCACCTACCACCCTCCAGTTTGTCCTCCTTCCTCCCGCCCCCCACCCCACTACCCCGCCACACTTTCTTATTCTGGCTCCTTGCCCCTTTGTGTCCTGGTGAGGAGCCTTGGACGGAAGCAACTGCCGCAGAGCAACAAAGTTCACCAGGATGAAGGACCTGGTGCTTTCCCACAGCCATTACAAACCCAGGACAGCACAGCGCCTCTGCTTTCCGAGAAGTTTGTGAAGATTCAGCATGACATCTAAAACTTTGACTAACTTCGATAGAAGTGTGGTGGAGACCGGCTGCGTCTCAGCCTGGTATGGAAACATCGATATCCTTGAACAGAAAATCCTACAAGAGGCAGTGGGAATGGCCCAGTCCATCACGGGTAAAGCTCCCCCACCACTCAGCACGTCCACACAAAGCACTGTCACGGGAAAGCAGCGTCCATCATCAGGGACCCCCACCAACCAGGACATGTTCCTTTCTCACTGCTGCCTTCAGGTGGAAGGTACAGGAACTGCAGGACTCACACCACCAGGTTCAGGAATGGTTACTACCCCTCAACCATCAGGCTCCTGAAAGAGTGAGGATAACCTCAACTCTGAACTGATTCCATCAGGAAGGAGGTACAGGAGCCTCAGGTCCCACACCACCAGGTTCAGGAACAGTTATTACCCCTCAATCATCAGGCTCCTGAACCAGTGAGGATAACCTCAACTCTGAACTGATTCCATCGGGAAGGAGGTACAGGAGCCTCAGGTCCCACACCACCAGGTTCAGGAACAGTTATTACCCCTCAACCATCAGGCTCCTGAACCAGTGAGGATAACCTCAACTCTGAACTGATTCCATCGGGAAGGAGATACAGGAACCTCAGGTCCCACACCACCAGGTTCAGGAACAGTTATTACCCTCAACCATCAGGCTCCTGAACCAGTGAGGATAACCTCAACTCTGAACTGATTCCATCGGGAAGGAGGTACAGGAGCCTCAGGTCCCACACCACCAGGTTCAGGAACAGTTATTACCCCTCAACCATCAGGCTCCTGAACCAGTGAGGATAATCTCAACTCTGAACTGTTTCCGCAACCTATAGACTCATTTTCAAGAACTCTAAGACTCACGTTCTCAGCATTATTTATTTATTTAATATTTGGTTTGTATTTGAAAATTAGTTACTTGTCTTTTGTTGTGAGTGGTTTTTCACTGATTCTATTGTTTTGTACTGTAAATGCCTGCAAGAAAATGAATCTCAGGGTCACCTGTGGTGCCATCGATGTGCGTTTTGAAGACAGTGTGCATCGCAGACACAGTACGCTGGTGACTGAGGGAGGGAGTTGGGTGGCCTATGGAAGTGGGCTGCCCTGTCCTGGATGGTGTTGAGGTTCCTGAGCTTTACTCCCCCAGGCAAGGTGGGAGTGTCCCATCACATTGCTGGCCTGAGTGAGCCCACGGTACCCAGAGTGATCAGACTCTGTAAGGGTGCATTGCTGACTTCGGTTGATATGTCCAGTTCGTTTCTCCTGTGAACGCGGCTTATCTGATGCTGTGTGTTTGAGTGAGTTTCTCATTGCACCTGTCCCTGTGCACGTTCCAGATGCTGCTCCCTTGTAGATGTGCCAGTGTGACCATGAACTCGACTCTGAGTGGAGAGCCATACGGGGGGACGATGGGACTGCTCACCTCTGTGTACTCGACCCTGTGCTGAGTCCCGGCAGGCCACAGGCTCTCCAGTATCTCCATTGCGCCGAAGCAGGCGTCTGCGCACAAGAACTGCACGCCTCTGCCTGTCTTCTGTTCACAAGCCAGCTGCACCGCACTGCCGATCAGCCTGGAATCGGACACAAAAGAAACTGTCATGTACAACAACAAAGGGTTAAATATTGCTCATGGCACATGCTGGCCACGTACCGTGCCAGGGCCGCCGAGACGAAGATGTGCGCATTAAAAATCACGCACAAAGAGAGCAGCCTCCCATGCTCAGCGGGCCCAATCGATTTACCAAACTTCCGATACAATCCCAAAACATGAACATTCATCAGGGACGCAAAAATAACTGCGTTTTATTCAGCAGGGATCTGAGGGGGGAGCTGTGTCAGCGGTAAGGACCTGCCATCCGAGGGGGCAGCTGTGTCAGCGGTAAGGACCTGCCATCCGAGGGGGGAGCTGTGTCAGCGGTAAGGACCTGCCAGAAAGAGCAGGCAGAGTCTTGAAGACAAATCTGGTCCAGTACGTGACTCACCCAGGGAAATGAGGACATCGGACAAGGTGGAAAGCAGGAGTAATACAGAAGGTTGCCTCTGCCTACCATAGATCTGAGTGACAGGGTAAATCGGAATCAGGTTTGTGATCACTGACAATGTGAAACTCGTGGCTTTCCAACAGCAACAGACAGCTAAAACATTACATTAATATGAATTGCAAAGGAATAATGAGACAGTGTGAACAGAGAATAAACACTATCGAGAACATGAGCTCCAGAGTGAGTGTGTATTATAGAATGAACTCTGCCGGGAATGTGAGCTCGAGAGTGAGTGTGTGTTACAGAATAAACACTGTCGGGAACGTGAGCTCAAGAGTGAGTGTGTGTTATAGAATGAACACCACAGGGAACCTGAGCTCAACAGTGAGTGAGTATTATAGAACAAACACTGTCGGGAACGTGAGCTCGAGAGTGATTGTGTATTGTAGAATGAACAGTACCGGGAACGTGAGCTTGAGAGTGAGTGTGTATTATAGAATAAACACTATCGGGAACGTGAGCTCGAGAGTGAGTGTGTATTATAGAATGAACACTATCAGTAACATGAGCTCGAGAGTGAGTGTCTATTGTAGAATAAACACTACCGGGAACGTGAGCTCGAGAGTGAGTGTGTATTATAGAATAAACACTATCAGTAACATGAGCTCGTGAGTGAGTGTGAATTAGAGAATAAACACTGTCGGGAACATGAGCTCGAGAGTGAGTATGTATTACAGAATAAATACTATCGAGAACGTGAGCTCGAGAGTGAGTGTGCATTGTAGAATAAACACTGTGGGGAGCATGAGCTCGAGAGTGATTGTGTATTGTAGAATAAACACTGTCGGGAACGTGTGCTCGATAGTCAGTGTGTATTACAGAATGAAAACTACAGGGAATGTAAGCTCGAGAGTGAGTGTGTATTACAGAATGAAAACTACAGGGAATGTGAGCTCGAGAGTGATTGTGTATTATAGAATGCACACTACCGGGAACGTGAGTGTGTATTACAGAATAAATACTATCGGGAACATGAGCTCGAGAGTGAGTATGTATTATAGAATAAACACTATTGGGAACATGAGCTCAAGAGTGAGTGTGTATTGTAGAATAAACACTACCGGGAACGTGAGCTCGAGAGTGATTGTGTGTTATAGAATGAACACTACCGGGAACATGAGCTCGAGATTGAGTGTGTATTATAGAACAAACCCTGCCAGGAACATGAGCTCGAGATTGAGTGTGTATTATAGAATAAACACTATCGGGAACATGAGCTCGAGAGTGAGTATGTATTGTAGAATGAACACTACTGGGAACGTGAGTTCGAGAGTGATTGTGTATTGTAGAATAAACACCATCGGGAAAATGAGCTCAAGAGTGAGTGTGCAGTATAGAATAAACACTATCGGGAACGTGAGCTCGAGAATGCGTGTGCATTAGAGAATAAACACTACCGGAAACGTGAGCTCGACAGTCAGTGTGTATTATAGAATGAACACTACAGGGAACATGAGCTCGAGAGTGAGTGTCTATTGTAGAATGAACACTACCGGGAACATGAGCTCGAGAGTGATTGTGTATTATAGAATGAACACTACAGGGAACATGAGCTCGAGAGTGAGTCTGTATTATAGAATAAACACTACCGGGAACATGAGCTCGAGAGTGAGTGTCTATTGTAGAATGAACACTACTGGGAACGTGAGCTCGAGAGTGATTGTGTATTATAGAATGAACATTACCAGGAACATGAGCTCGATAGTAAGTGTGTATTAGAGAATAAGCACTGTCGGGAACATGAGCTCGAGAGTGAGTGTCTATTGTAGAATGAACACTACTGGGAACATGAGCTCGAGAGTGATTGTGTATTATAGAATGAACACTACCAGGAACATGAGCTCGATAGTAAGTGGGTATTAGAGAATAAGCACTGTCGGGAACATGAGCTCGAGAGTGAGTGTCTATTGTAGAATGAACACTACTGGGAACGTGAGCTCGAGAGTGATTGTGTATTATAGAATGAACACTACCAGGAACATGAGCTCGATAGTAAGTGTGTATTATACAATAAGCACTACCGGGAACATGAGCTCGAGAGTGAGTGTGTATTCTTGAACAAACACTCTCGAGAACGTGAGCTCGAGAGTGATTGTGTATTATATAATAAACACTACCGGGAACATGAGCTCGAGAGTGAGTGTGTATTATAGAATAAACACTGTCAGGAACATGAGCTCGAGAGTGATTGTGTATTATAGAATAAACACTATCGAGAACGTGAGCTCGAGTGTGAGTGTGTATTAGAGAATAAACACCATCTGGAACATGAGCTCGAGAGTGAGTGTCTATTGTAGAATAAACACTACCGGGAACGTGAGCTCGAGAGTGAGTGTGTATTAAAGAATAAACACTATCGGGAACAAGAGCTCGAGAGTGAGTGTGGATTGTAGAATGAACACTACCGGGAACGTGAGCTCGAGAGTGATTGTGTATTATAGAATGAACACTGTCGGGAACGTGAGCTCGAGAGTGAGTGTGTATTATAGAATAAACACTATTGGGAACAAGAGCTCGAGAGTGAGTGTGTCTTGCAGAATAAACACTGTCAGGAACATGAGCTCGAGAGTGAGTATGTATTATATGATAAACACTGTCGGGAACGTGAGCTCGAGAGTGAGTGTGTATTCATGAACAAACACTATTGAGAACGTGAGCTCGAGAGTGATTGTGTATTATAGAATGAACACTACCGGGAACATGAGCTCGATAGTGATTGTGTATTATAGAATAAACACTGTCAGGAACATGAGCTCGAGAGAGAGTGTTTATTATATAATAAACACTATTGGGAAAATAAGCTCGAGAGTGAGTGTGTATTATAGAATAAACACTATCGGGAACGTGAGTGTGTATTACAGAATAAACACTATCGGGAACATGAGCTCGAGAGTGAGTGTGTATTGTAGAATAAACACTATCGAGAACGTGAGCTCGAGTGTGAGTGTGTATTAGAGAATAAACACCATCTAGAACATGAGCTCGAGAGTGAGTGTGTCTTGCAGAATAAACACTACCGGGAACGTGAGCTCGAGAGTGAGTGTGTATTATAGAATAAACACTATTGGGAACAAGAGCTCGAGAGTGAGTGTGGATTGTAGAATGAATACTACCGGGAACGTGAGCTCGAGAGTGATTGTGTATTATAGAATGAACACTACCAGGAACATGAGCTCGAGAGTGAGTGTGTCTTGCAGAATAAACACTACCGGGAACGTGAGCTCGAGAGTGAGTGTGTATTATAGAATAAACACTATTGGGAACAAGAGCTCGAGAGTGAGTGTGGATTGTAGAATGAACACTACCGGGAACGTGAGCTCGAGAGTGATTGTGTATTATAGAATGAACACTACCAGGAACGTGAGCTCGAGAGTGATTGTGTATGTTAGAATGAACACTACCGGGAACATGAGCTCGATAGTGATTGTGTATTATAGAATAAACACTGTCAGGAACATGAGCTCGAGAGAGAGTGTTTATTATATAATAAACACTATTGGGAAAATGAGCTCGAGAGTGAGTGTGTATTATAGAATAAACACTATCGGGAACATGAGCTCGAGAGTGAGTGTGTATTGTAGAATGAACACTACTGGGAACGTGAGTTCGAGAGTGATTATGTATTGTAGAATAAACACCATCGGGAAAATGAGCTCAAGAGTGAGTGTGCAGTATAGAATAAACACTATCGGGAACGTGAGCTCGAGAATGCGTGTGCATTAGAGAATAAACACTACCGGAAACGTGAGTTCGACAGTCAGTGTGTATTATAGAATGAACACTACAGGGAACATGAGCTCGAGAGTGAGTGTCTATTGTAGAATGAACACTACTGGGAACGTGAGCTCGAGAGTGATTGTGTATTATAGAATGAACACTACCAGGAACATGAGCTCGATAGTAAGTGTGTATTAGAGAATAAGCACTGTCGGGAACATGAGCTCGAGAGTGAGTGTCTATTGTAGAATGAACACTACTGGGAACGTGAGCTCGAGAGTGATTGTGTATTATAGAATGAACAGTACCAGGAACATGAGCTCGATAGTAAGTGTGTATTATACAATAAGCACTACCGGGAACATGAGCACGAGAGTGAGTGTGTATTATATAATAAACACTACCGGGAACATGAGCTCGAGAGTGAGTGTGTATTATAGAATAAACACTGTCAGGAACATGAGCTCGAGAGTGATTGTGTATTATAGAATAAACACTATCGAGAACGTGAGCTCGAGTGTGAGTGTGTATTAGAGAATAAACACCATCTAGAACATGAGCTCGAGAGTGAGTGCGTCTTGCAGAATAAACACTACCGGGAACGTGAGCTCGAGAGTGAGTGTGTATTACAGAATAAACACTATCGGGAACATGAGCTCGAGAGTGATTGTGTATTGTAGAATAAACACCATCGGGAAAATGAGCTCAAGAGTGAGTGTGCAGTATAGAATAAACACTATCGGGAACGTGAGCTCGAGAATGCGTGTGCATTAGAGAATAAACCCTACCGGAAACGTGAGCTCGACAGTCAGTGTGTATTATAGAATGAACACTACAGGGAACATGAGCTCGAGAGTGAGTGTGTATTGTAGAATAAACACTATCGAGAACGTGAGCTCGAGTGTGAGTGTGTATTAGAGAATAAACACCATCTAGAACATGAGCTCGAGAGTGAGTGTGTCTTGCAGAATAAACACTACCGGGAACGTGAGCTCGAGAGTGAGTGTGTATTATAAAATAAACACTATTGGGAACAAGAGCTCGAGAGTGAGTGTGGATTGTAGAATGAATACTACCGGGAACGTGAGCTCGAGAGTGATTGTGTATTATAGAATGAACACTACCAGGAACGTGAGCTCGAGAGTGAGTGTGTCTTGCAGAATAAACACTACCGGGAACGTGAGCTCGAGAGTGAGTGTGTATTATAGAATAAACACTATTGGGAACAAGAGCTCGAGAGTGAGTGTGGATTGTAGAATGAACACTACCGGGAACGTGAGCTCGAGAGTGATTGTGTATTAGAGAATGAACACTACCAGGAACGTGAGCTCGAGAGTGATTGTGTATTATAGAATGAACACTACCGGGAACATGAGCTCGATAGTGATTGTGTATTAGAGAATGAACACTACCGGGAACATGAGCTCGATAGTGATTGTGTATTATAGAATAAACACTGTCAGGAACATGAGCTCGAGAGAGAGTGTTTATTATATAATAAACACTATTGGGAAAATGAGCTCGAGAGTGAGTGTGTATTATAGAATAAACACTATCGGGAACATGAGCTCGAGAGTGAGTGTGTATTGTAGAATGAACACTACTGGGAACGTGAGTTCGAGAGTGATTGTGTATTGTAGAATAAACACCATCGGGAAAATGAGCTCAAGAGTGAGTGTGCAGTATAGAATAAACACTATCGGGAACGTGAGCTCGAGAATGCGTGTGCATTAGAGAATAAACACTACCGGAAACGTGAGCTCGACAGTCAGTGTGTATTATAGAATGAACACTACAGGGAACATGAGCTCGAGAGTGAGTGTCTATTGTAGAATGAACACTACCGGGAACATGAGCTCGAGAGTGATTGTGTATTATAGAATGAACACTACAGGGAACATGAGCTCGAGAGTGAGTCTGTATTATAGAATAAACACTACCGGGAACATGAGCTCGAGAGTGAGTGTCTATTGTAGAATGAACACTACTGGGAACGTGAGCTCGAGAGTGATTGTGTATTATAGAATGAACATTACCAGAAACATGAGCTCGATAGTAAGTGTGTATTAGAGAATAAGCACTGTCGGGAACATGAGCTCGAGAGTGAGTGTCTATTGTAGAATGAACACTACTGGGAACGTGAGCTCGAGAGTGATTGTGTATTATAGAATGAACACTACCAGGAACATGAGCTCGATAGTAAGTGGGTATTAGAGAATAAGCACTGTCGGGAACATGAGCTCGAGAGTGAGTGTCTATTGTAGAATGAACACTACTGGGAACGTGAGCTCGAGAGTGATTGTGTATTATAGAATGAACACTACCAGGAACATGAGCTCGATAGTAAGTGTGTATTATACAATAAGCACTACCGGGAACATGAGCTCGAGAGTGAGTGTGTATTCTTGAACAAACACTCTCGAGAACGTGAGCTCGAAAGTGATTGTGTATTATATAATAAACACTACCGGGAACATGAGCTCGAGAGTGAGTGTGTATTATAGAATAAACCCTGTCAGGAACATGAGCTCGAGAGTGATTGTGTATTATAGAATAAACACTATCGAGAACGTGAGCTCGAGTGTGAGTGTGTATTAGAGAATAAACACCATCTGGAACATGAGCTCGAGAGTGAGTGTCTATTGTAGAATAAACACTACCGGGAACGTGAGCTCGAGAGTGAGTGTGTATTATAGAATAAACACTATCGGGAACAAGAGCTCGAGAGTGAGTGTGGATTGTAGAATGAACACTACCGGGAACGTGAGCTCGAGAGTGATTGTGTATTATAGAATGAACACTGTCGGGAACGTGAGCTCGAGAGTGAGTGTGTATTATAGAATAAACACTATTGGGAACAAGAGCTCGAGAGTGAGTGTGTCTTGCAGAATAAACACTACCGGGAACATGAGCTCGAGAGTGAGTATGTATTATATGATAAACACTGTCGGGAACGTGAGCTCGAGAGTGAGTGTGTATTCATGAACAAACACTATTGAGAACGTGAGCTCGAGAGTGATTGTGTATTATAGAATGAACAGTACCAGGAACATGAGCTCGATAGTAAGTGTGTATTATACAATAAGCACTACCGGGAACATGAGCACGAGAGTGAGTGTGTATTATATAATAAACACTACCGGGAACATGAGCTCGAGAGGGAGTGTGTATTATAGAATAAACACTGTCAGGAACATGAGCTCGAGAGTGATTGTGTATTATAGAATAAACACTATCGAGAACGTGAGCTCGAGTGTGAGTGTGTATTAGAGAATAAACACCATCTAGAACATGAGCTCGAGAGTGAGTGCGTCTTGCAGAATAAACACTACCGGGAACGTGAGCTCGAGAGTGAGTGTGTATTACAGAATAAACACTATCGGGAACATGAGCTCGAGAGTGAGTGTGTATTGTAGAATGAACACTACCGGGAACGTGAGTTCGAGAGTGATTGTGTATTGTAGAATAAACACCATCGGGAAAATGAGCTCAAGAGTGAGTGTGCAGTATAGAATAAACACTATCGGGAACGTGAGCTCGAGAATGCGTGTGCATTAGAGAATAAACCCTACCGGAAACGTGAGCTCGACAGTCAGTGTGTATTATAGAATGAACACTACAGGGAACATGAGCTCGAGAGTGAGTGTGTCTTGCAGAATAAACACTACCGGGAACATGAGCTCGAGAGTGAGTGTGTATTATAGAATAAACACTTCCGGGAACGTGAGCTCGAGAGCAATTGTGTATTATAGAATGAACACTGCTGGGAACGTGAGTGTGTATTATAGAATAAACACTATCGGGAACATGAGCTCGAGAGTGATTGTGTATTATAGAATAAACACGATCGGGAACATGAGCTCGAGAGTGAGTGTGTATTGTAGAATGAACACTGTCGGGGACATGAGTGTGTAACATAAAATAAACACTATCGGGAACATGAGCTCAAGAGTGATTGTGTATTATAGAATGAACACTACCGGGAACATGAGCTCGAGAGTGAGTGTGTATTATATGATAAACACTGTCGGGAACGTGAGCTCGAGAGTGATTGTGTATTATATAATAAACACTACCGGGAACATGAGCTCGAGAGTGAGTGTGTATTATAGAATAAACACTTCCGGGAACGTGAGCTCGAGAGCGATTGTGTATTATAGAATAAACATTATCGGGAACATGAGCTCAAGAGTGAGTGTGTATTATAGAACAAACACTGTCGGGAACATGAGGTCCAGAGTGAGTGTGTATTATAGAATAAACACTGTCAGGAACATGAGCTCGAGAGTGATTGTGTATTATAGAATAAACACTATCGAGAACGTGAGCTCGAGTGTGAGTGTGTATTAGAGAATAAACACCATCCGGAACATGAGCTCGAGAGTGAGTGTGTCTTGCAGAATAAACACTACCGGGAACGTGAGCTCGAGAGTGAGTGTGTATTATACAATAAACACTACTGGGAACGTGAGCTCAAGAGTGAGTGTGTATTATAGAATAAACACTATTGGGAACAAGAGCTCGAGAGTGAGTGTGGATTGTAGAATGAACACTACCGGGAACGTGAGCTCGAGAGTGATTGTGTATTATAGAATGAACACAACCAGGAACGTGAGCTCGAGAGTGATTGTGTATTATAGAATGAACACTACCGGGAACATGAGCTCGATAGTGATTGTGTATTATAGAATAAACACTGTCAGGAACATGAGCTCGAGAGAGAGTGTTTATTATATAATAAACACTATTGGGAAAATGAGCTCGAGAGTGAGTGTGTATTATAGAATAAACACTATCGGGAACGTGAGTGTGTATTACAGAATAAACACTGTCAGGAACATGAGCTCGAGAGTCAGTGTGTATTCTTGAACAAACACCATCGGGAAAATGAGCTCAAGAGTGAGTGTGCAGTACAGAATAAACACTATCGGGAACGTGAGCTCGAGAATGCGTGTGCATTAGAGAATAAACACTACCGGAAACGTGAGCTCGACAGTCAGTGTGTATTATAGAATGATCACTACAGGGAACAAGAGCTCGAGAGTGAGTGTGCAGTATAGAATAAACACTATCGGGAACGTGAGCTCGAGAATGCGTGTGCATTAGAGAATAAACACTACCGGAAACGTGAGCTCGACAGTCAGTGTGTATTATAGAATGAACACTACAGGGAACGTGAGCTCGAGAGTGAGTGCGTATTATAGAATAAAAACTACCGGGAACGTGAGCTCGAGAGTGAGTGTGTATTCTAGAATAAACACTGTCAGGAACATGAGCTCGAGAGTCAGTGTGTATTCTTGAACAAACACTGTCGGGAACATGAGCTCAAGAGTGCGTGTGTATTATAGAAAAAACACTGCCGGGAACGTGAGTGTGTGTTATAGAATAAACACTACAGGGAACATGAGCTCGAGAGTGAGTGTGTATTATAGAACAAACACTGTCGGGAACATGAGGTCCAGAGTGAGTGTGTATTATAGAATAAACACTGTCAGGAACATGAGCTCAAGAGTGAGTGTGTATTATAAAATTAACACTACGGGGAACATGAGCTCGGTAGTCATTCTGTATTACAGAATGAACACTACAGGGAACGTGAGCTCGAGAGCAATTGTGTATTATAGAATGAACACTGCTGGGAACGTGAGTGTGTATTATAGAATAAACACTATCGGGAACATGAGCTCGAGAGTGATTGTGTATTATAGAATAAACACGATCGGGAACATGAGCTCGAGAGTGAGTGTGTATTGTAGAATGAACACTGTCGGGGACATGAGTGTGTAACATAAAATAAACATTATCGGGAACATGAGCTCAAGAGTGATTGTGTATTATAGAATGAACACTACCGGGAACATGAGCTCGAGAGTGAGTGTGTATTATATGATAAACACTGTCGGGAACGTGAGCTCGAGAGTGATTGTGTATTATATAATAAACACTACCGGGAACATGAGCTCGAGAGTGAGTGTGTATTATAGAATAAACACTTCCGGGAACGTGAGCTCGAGAGCGATTGTGTATTATAGAATAAACATTATCGGGAACATGAGCTCAAGAGTGAGTGTGTATTATAGAACAAACACTGTCGGGAACATGAGGTCCAGAGTGAGTGTGTATTATAGAATAAACACTGTCAGGAACATGAGCTCGAGAGTGATTGTGTATTATAGAATAAACACTATCGAGAACGTGAGCTCGAGTGTGAGTGTGTATTAGAGAATAAACACCATCCGGAACATGAGCTCGAGAGTGAGTGTGTCTTGCAGAATAAACACTACCGGGAACGTGAGCTCGAGAGTGAGTGTGTATTATACAATAAACACTACTGGGAACGTGAGCTCAAGAGTGAGTGTGTATTATAGAATAGACACTATTGGGAACAAGAGCTCGAGAGTGAGTGTGGATTGTAGAATGAACACTACCGGGAACGTGAGCTCGAGAGTGATTGTGTATTATAGAATGAACACAACCAGGAACGTGAGCTCGAGAGTGATTGTGTATTATAGAATGAACACTACCGGGAACATGAGCTCGATAGTGATTGTGTATTATAGAATAAACACTGTCAGGAACATGAGCTCGAGAGAGAGTGTTTATTATATAATAAACACTATTGGGAAAATGAGCTCGAGAGTGAGTGTGTATTATAGAATAAACACTATCGGGAACGTGAGTGTGTATTACAGAATAAACACTGTCAGGAACATGAGCTCGAGAGTCAGTGTGTATTCTTGAACAAACACCATCGGGAAAATGAGCTCAAGAGTGAGTGTGCAGTACAGAATAAACACTATCGGGAACGTGAGCTCGAGAATGCGTGTGCATTAGAGAATAAACACTACCGGGAACGTGAGCTCGAGAATGAGTGTCTATTCTAGAATAAACACTATTGGGAACAAGAGCTCGAGAGTGAGTGTGGATTGTAGAATGAATACTACCGGGAACGTGAGCTCGAGAGTGATTGTGTATTATAGAATGAACACTACCAGGAACGTGAGCTCGAGAGTGAGTGTGTCTTGCAGAATAAACACTACCGGGAACGTGAGCTTGAGAGTGAGTGTGTATTATAGAATAAACACTATTGGGAACAAGAGCTCGAGAGTGAGTGTGGATTGTAGAATGAACACTACCGGGAACGTGAGCTCGAGAGTGATTGTGTATTAGAGAATGAACACTACCAGGAACGTGAGCTCGAGAGTGATTGTGTATGTTAGAATGAACACTACCGGGAACATGAGCTCGATAGTGATTGTGTATTATAGAATAAACACTGTCAGGAACATGAGCTCGAGAGAAAGTGTTTATTATATAATAAATACTATTGGGAAAATGAGCTCAAGAGTGAGTGTGTATTATAGAATAAACACTATCGGGAACATGAGCTCGAGAGTGAGTGTGTATTGTAGAATGAACACTACTGGGAACGTGAGTTCGAGAGTGATTGTGTATTATAGAATAAACACTTTCGGGAACGTGAGCTCGAGAATGCGTGTGCATTAGAGAATAAACACTACCGGAAACGTGAGCTCGACAGTCAGTGTGTATTCTAGAATAAACACTGTCAGGAACATGAGCTCGAGAGTCAGTGTGTATTCTTGAACAAACACTGTCGGGAACATGAGCTCAAGAGTGCGTGTGTATTATAGAAAAAACACTGCCGGGAACGTGAGTGTGTGTTATAGAATAAACACTACAGGGAACATGAGCTCGAGAGTGAGTGTGTATTATAGAACAAACACTGTCGGGAACATGAGGTCCAGAGTGAGTGTGTATTATAGAATAAACACTGTCAGGAACATGAGCTCAAGAGTGAGTGTGTATTATAAAATTAACACTACGGGGAACATGAGCTCGGTAGTCATTCTGTATTACAGAATGAACACTACAGGGAACGTGAGCTCGAGAGCAATTGTGTATTATAGAATGAACACTGCTGGGAACGTAAGTGTGTATTATAGAATAAACACTATCGGGAACATGAGCTCGAGAGTGATTGTGTATTATAGAATAAACACTGTCAGGAACATGAGCTCGAGAGAGAGTGTTTATTATATAATAAACACTATTGGGAAAATGAGCTCGAGAGTGAGTGTGTATTATAGAATAAACACTATCGGGAACGTGAGTGTGTATTACAGAATAAACACTGTCAGGAACATGAGCTCGAGAGTCAGTGTGTATTCTTGAACAAACACCATCGGGAAAATGAGCTCAAGAGTGAGTGTGCAGTATAGAATAAACACTATCGGGAACGTGAGCTCGAGAATGCGTGTGCATTAGAGAATAAACACTACCGGGAACGTGAGCTCGAGAATGAGTGTCTATTCTAGAATAAACACTATTGGGAACAAGAGCTCGAGAGTGAGTGTGGATTGTAGAATGAATACTACCGGGAACGTGAGCTCGAGAGTGATTGTGTATTATAGAATGAACACTACCAGGAACGTGAGCTCGAGAGTGAGTGTGTCTTGCAGAATAAACACTACCGGGAACGTGAGCTTGAGAGTGAGTGTGTATTATAGAATAAACACTATTGGGAACAAGAGCTCGAGAGTGAGTGTGGATTGTAGAATGAACACTACCGGGAACGTGAGCTCGAGAGTGATTGTGTATTAGAGAATGAACACTACCAGGAACGTGAGCTCGAGAGTGATTGTGTATGTTAGAATGAACACTACCGGGAACATGAGCTCGATAGTGATTGTGTATTATAGAATAAACACTGTCAGGAACATGAGCTCGAGAGAAAGTGTTTATTATATAATAAATACTATTGGGAAAATGAGCTCAAGAGTGAGTGTGTATTATAGAATAAACACTATCGGGAACATGAGCTCGAGAGTGAGTGTGTATTGTAGAATGAACACTACTGGGAACGTGAGTTCGAGAGTGATTGTGTATTATAGAATAAACACTTTCGGGAACGTGAGCTCGAGAATGCGTGTGCATTAGAGAATAAACACTACCGGAAACGTGAGCTCGACAGTCAGTGTGTATTCTAGAATAAACACTGTCAGGAACATGAGCTCGAGAGTCAGTGTGTATTCTTGAACAAACACTGTCGGGAACATGAGCTCAAGAGTGCGTGTGTATTATAGAAAAAACACTGCCGGGAACGTGAGTGTGTGTTATAGAATAAACACTACAGGGAACATGAGCTCGAGAGTGAGTGTGTATTATAGAACAAACACTGTCGGGAACATGAGGTCCAGAGTGAGTGTGTATTATAGAATAAACACTGTCAGGAACATGAGCTCAAGAGTGAGTGTGTATTATAAAATTAACACTACGGGGAACATGAGCTCGGTAGTCATTCTGTATTACAGAATGAACACTACAGGGAACGTGAGCTCGAGAGCAATTGTGTATTATAGAATGAACACTGCTGGGAACGTGAGTGTGTATTATAGAATAAACACTATCGGGAACATGAGCTCGAGAGTGATTGTGTATTATAGAATAAACACGATCGGGAACATGAGCTCGAGAGTGAGTGTGTATTGTAGAATGAACACTGTCGGGGACATGAGTGTGTAACATAAAATAAACATTATCGGGAACATGAGCTCAAGAGTGATTGTGTATTATAGAATGAACACTACCGGGAACATGAGCTCGAGAGTGAGTGTGTATTATATGATAAACACTGTCGGGAACGTGAGCTCGAGAGTGATTGTGTATTATATAATAAACACTACCGGGAACATGAGCTCGAGAGTGAGTGTGTATTATAGAATAAACACTTCCGGGAACGTGAGCTCGAGAGCGATTGTGTATTATAGAATAAACATTATCGGGAACATGAGCTCAAGAGTGAGTGTGTATTATAGAACAAACACTGTCGGGAACATGAGGTCCAGAGTGAGTGTGTATTATAGAATAAACACTGTCAGGAACATGAGCTCGAGAGTGATTGTGTATTATAGAATAAACACTATCGAGAACGTGAGCTCGAGTGTGAGTGTGTATTAGAGAATAAACACCATCCGGAACATGAGCTCGAGAGTGAGTGTGTCTTGCAGAATAAACACTACCGGGAACGTGAGCTCGAGAGTGAGTGTGTATTATACAATAAACACTACTGGGAACGTGAGCTCAAGAGTGAGTGTGTATTATAGAATAAACACTATTGGGAACAAGAGCTCGAGAGTGAGTGTGGATTGTAGAATGAACACTACCGGGAACGTGAGCTCGAGAGTGATTGTGTATTATAGAATGAACACAACCAGGAACGTGAGCTCGAGAGTGATTGTGTATTATAGAATGAACACTACCGGGAACATGAGCTCGATAGTGATTGTGTATTATAGAATAAACACTGTCAGGAACATGAGCTCGAGAGAGAGTGTTTATTATATAATAAACACTATTGGGAAAATGAGCTCGAGAGTGAGTGTGTATTATAGAATAAACACTATCGGGAACGTGAGTGTGTATTACAGAATAAACACTGTCAGGAACATGAGCTCGAGAGTCAGTGTGTATTCTTGAACAAACACCATCGGGAAAATGAGCTCAAGAGTGAGTGTGCAGTACAGAATAAACACTATCGGGAACGTGAGCTCGAGAATGCGTGTGCATTAGAGAATAAACACTACCGGAAACGTGAGCTCGACAGTCAGTGTGTATTATAGAATGATCACTACAGGGAACAAGAGCTCGAGAGTGAGTGTGCAGTATAGAATAAACACTATCGGGAACGTGAGCTCGAGAATGCGTGTGCATTAGAGAATAAACACTACCGGAAACGTGAGCTCGACAGTCAGTGTGTATTATAGAATGAACACTACAGGGAACGTGAGCTCGAGAGTGAGTGCGTATTATAGAATAAAAACTACCGGGAACGTGAGCTCGAGAGTGAGTGTGTATTCTAGAATAAACACTGTCAGGAACATGAGCTCGAGAGTCAGTGTGTATTCTTGAACAAACACTGTCGGGAACATGAGCTCAAGAGTGCGTGTGTATTATAGAAAAAACACTGCCGGGAACGTGAGTGTGTGTTATAGAATAAACACTACAGGGAACATGAGCTCGAGAGTGAGTGTGTATTATAGAACAAACACTGTCGGGAACATGAGGTCCAGAGTGAGTGTGTATTATAGAATAAACACTGTCAGGAACATGAGCTCAAGAGTGAGTGTGTATTATAAAATTAACACTACGGGGAACATGAGCTCGGTAGTCATTCTGTATTACAGAATGAACACTACAGGGAACGTGAGCTCGAGAGTGAGTGTGTATTATAGAATGAACACTACCGGGAACATGAGTGTGTAACATAAAATAAACACTATCGGGAACATGAGCTCAAGAGTGATTGTGTATTATAGAATGAACACTACCGGGAACATGAGCTCGAGAGTGAGTGTGTATTATATGATAAACACTGTCGGGAACGTGAGCTCGAGAGTGAGTGTGTATTCTTGAACAAACACTATCGAGAACGTGAGTTCAAGAGTGATTGTGTATTAGAGAATAAACATCATCCGGATCATGAGCTCGAGAGTGAGTGTGTCTTGCAGAATAAACACTACTGGGAACGTGAGCTCGAGAGTGAGTGTGTATTATAGAATAAACACTACTGGGAACGTGAGCTCGAGAGTGAGTGTGTATTATAGAATAAACACTATTGGGAACAAGAGCTCGAGAGTGAGTGTGTATTATAGAATGAACACTACCAGGAACATGAGCTCGATAGTGATTGTGTATTATAGAATGAACACTACCGGGAACATGAGCTCGATAGTGATTGTGTATTATAGAATAAACACTGTCAGGAACATGAGCTCGAGAGAGAGTGTGTAATATAGAATGAACACTACCGGGAACGTGAGCTCGAGAGTGAGTGTGTATTATTGAATAAACACTATCGGGAACATGAGTGTGCAGTATAGAATAAACACTATCGGGAACGTGAGCTCGAGAATGCGTGTGCATTAGAGAATAAACACTACCGGAAACGTGAGCTCGACGATCAGTGTGGATTGTAGAATGAACACTACCGGGAACGTGAGCTCGAGAGTGATTGTGTATTACAGAATGAACACTGTCGGGAACGTGAGCTCGAGAGTGAGTGTGTATTATAGAATAAACACTATTGGGAACAAGAGCTCGAGAGTGAGTGTGTCTTGCAGAATAAACACTACCGGGAACCTGAGCTCGAGAGTGAGTATGTATTATATTATAAACACTGTCGGGAACGTGAGCTCGAGAGTGAGTGTGTATTCTTGAACAAACACTATCGAGAACGTGAGCTCGAGAGTGATTGTGTATTATATAATAAACACTACCGGGAACATGAGCTCGAGAGTGAGTGTGTATTATAGAATAAACACTGTCAGGAACATGAGCTCGAGAGTGATTGTGTATTATAGAATAAACACTATCGAGAACGTGAGCTCGAGTGTGAGTGTGTATTAGAGAATAAACACCATCTAGAACATGAGCTCGAGAGTGAGTGTCTTGCAGAATAAACACTACCGGGAACGTGAGCTCGAGAGTGAGTGTGTATTCTAGAATAAACACTATTGGGAACAAGAGCTCGAGAGTGAGTGTGGATTGTAGAATGAATACTACCGGGAACGTGATCTCGAGAGTGATTGTGTATTATAGAATGAACACTACTAGGAACGTGAGCTCGAGAGTGAGTGTGTCTTGCAGAATAAACACTACCGGGAACGTGAGCTCGAGAGTGAGTGTGTATTATAGAATAAACACTATTGGGAACAAGAGCTCGAGAGTGAGTGTGGATTGTAGAATGAACACTACCGGGAACGTGAGCTCGAGAGTGATTGTGTATTAGAGAATGAACACTACCAGGAACGTGAGCTCGAGAGTGATTGTGTATGTTAGAATGAACACTACCGGAAACATGAGCTCGATAGTGATTGTGTATTATAGAATAAACACTATCGAGAACGTGAGCTCGAGTGTGAGTGTGTATTAGAGAATAAACACCATCCGGAACATGAGCTCGAGAGTGAGTGTGTCTTGCAGAATAAACACTACCGGGAACGTGAGCTCGAGAGTGAGTGTGTATTATAGAATAAACACTACTGGGAACGTGAGCTCAAGAGTGAGTGTGTATTATAGAATAAACACTATTGGGAACAAGAGCTCGAGAGTGAGTGTGGATTGTAGAATGAACACTACCGGGAACGTGAGCTCGAGAGTGATTGTGTATTAGAGAACGAACACTACCAGGAACGTGAGCTCGAGAGAGATTGTGTATGTTAGAATGAACACTACCGGGAACATGAGCTCGATAGTGATTGTGTATTATAGAATAAACACTGTCAGGAACATGAGCTCGAGAGAGAGTGTTTATTATATAATAAACACTATTGGGAAAATGAGCTCGAGAGTGAGTGTGTATTATAGAATAAACACTATCGGGAACGTGAGTGTGTATTACAGAATAAACACTGTCAGGAACATGAGCTCGAGAGTCAGTGTGTATTCTTGAACAAACACCATCGGGAAAATGAGCTCAAGAGTGAGTGTGCAGTATAGAATAAACACTATCGGGAACGTGAGCTCGAGAATGCGTGTGCATTAGAGAATAAACACTACCGGGAACGTGAGCTCGAGAATGAGTGTCTATTCTAGAATAAACACTATTGGGAACAAGAGCTCGAGAGTGAGTGTGGATTGTAGAATGAATACTACCGGGAACGTGAGCTCGAGAGTGATTGTGTATTATAGAATGAACACTACCAGGAACGTGAGCTCGAGAGTGAGTGTGTCTTGCAGAATAAACACTACCGGGAACGTGAGCTTGAGAGTGAGTGTGTATTATAGAATAAACACTATTGGGAACAAGAGCTCGAGAGTGAGTGTGGATTGTAGAATGAACACTACCGGGAACGTGAGCTCGAGAGTGATTGTGTATTAGAGAATGAACACTACCAGGAACGTGAGCTCGAGAGTGATTGTGTATGTTAGAATGAACACTACCGGGAACATGAGCTCGATAGTGATTGTGTATTATAGAATAAACACTGTCAGGAACATGAGCTCGAGAGAAAGTGTTTATTATATAATAAATACTATTGGGAAAATGAGCTCAAGAGTGAGTGTGTATTATAGAATAAACACTATCGGGAACATGAGCTCGAGAGTGAGTGTGTATTGTAGAATGAACACTACTGGGAACGTGAGTTCGAGAGTGATTGTGTATTATAGAATAAACACTTTCGGGAACGTGAGCTCGAGAATGCGTGTGCATTAGAGAATAAACACTACCGGAAACGTGAGCTCGACAGTCAGTGTGTATTATAGAATGAACGCTACAGGGAACGTGAGCTCGAGAGTGAGTGTGTATTATAGAATAAAAACTACCGGGAACGTGAGCTCGAGAGTGAGTGTGTATTCTAGAATAAACACTGTCAGGAACATGAGCTCGAGAGTCAGTGTGTATTCTTGAACAAACACTGTCGGGAACATGAGCTCAAGAGTGAGTGTGTATTATAGAAAAAACACTGCCGGGAACGTGAGTGTGTGTTATAGAATAAACACTACAGGGAACATGAGCTCGAGAGTGAGTGTGTATTATAGAACAAACACTGTGGGGAACATGAGGTCCAGAGTGAGTGTGTATTATAGAATAAACACTGTCAGGAACATGAGCTCAAGAGTGAGTGTGTATTATAAAATTAACACTACGGGGAACATGAGCTCGGTAGTCATTCTGTATTACAGAATGAACACTACAGGGAACGTGAGCTCGAGAGTGAGTGTGTATTATAGAATGAACACTACCGGGAACATGAGTGTGTAATATAAAATAAACACTATCGGGAACATGAGCTCAAGAGTGATTGTGTATTATAGAATGAACACTACCGGGAACATGAGCTCGTGAGTGAGTGTGTATTATATGATAAACACTGTCGGGAACGTGAGCTCGAGAGTGAGTGTGTATTCTTGAACAAACACTATCGAGAACATGAGTTCAAGAGTGATTGTGTATTAGAGAATAAACATCATCCGGATCATGAGCTCGAGAGTGAGTGTGTCTTGCAGAATAAACACTACTGGGAACGTGAGCTTGAGAGTGATTGTGTATTATAGAATAAACACTGTCAGGAACATGAGCTCGAGAGAGAGTGTGTAATATAGAATGAACACTACCGGGAACGTGAGCTCGAAAGTGAGTGTGTATTATTGAATAAACACTATCGGGAACGTGAGTGTGCAGTATAGAATAAACACTATCGGGAACGTGAGCTCGAGAATGCGTGTGCATTAGAGAATAAACACTACCGGAAACGTGAGCTCGACGGTCAGTGTGGATTGTAGAATGAACACTACCGGGAACGTGAGCTCGAGAGTGATTGTGTATTATAGAATGAACACTGTCGGGAACGTGAGCTCGAGAGTGAGTGTGTATTATAGAATAAACACTATTGGGAACAAGAGCTCGAGAGTGAGTGTGTCTTGCAGAATAAACACTACCAGGAACATGAGCTCGAGAGTGAGTATGTATTATATGATAAACACTGTCGGGAACGTGAGCTCGAGAATGCGTGTGCATTAGAGAATAAACACTACCGGGAACGTGAGCTCGAGAGTGAGTGTCTATTCTAGAATAAACACTATTGGGAACAAGAGCTCGAGAGTGAGTGTGGATTGTAGAATGAATACTACCGGGAACGTGAGCTCGAGAGTGATTGTGTATTATAGAATGAACACTACCAGGAACGTGAGCTCGAGAGTGAGTGTGCCTTGCAGAATAAACACCACCGGGAACGTGAGCTCGAGAGTGAGTGTGTATTATAGAATAAACACTATTGGGAACAAGAGCTCGAGAGTGAGTGTGTATTGTAGAATGAACACTACTGGGAACGTGAGTTCGAGAGTGATTGTGTATTATAGAATAAACACTTTCGGGAACGTGAGCTCGAGAATGCGTGTGCATTAGAGAATAAACACTACCGGAAACGTGAGCTCGACAGTCAGTGTGTATTATAGAATGAACACTACAGGGA
Organism: Hypanus sabinus; assembly: GCF_030144855.1. NCBI lineage: Eukaryota > Metazoa > Chordata > Chondrichthyes > Myliobatiformes > Dasyatidae > Hypanus > Hypanus sabinus. The sequence goes on from NC_082736.1 coordinate 491,070, forward strand.
ACGTGAGCTCGAGAGTGAGTGTGTATTATAGAATAAAAACTACCGGGAACGTGAGCTCGAGAGTGAGTGTGTATTCTAGAATAAACACTGTCAGGAACATGAGCTCGAGAGTCAGTGTGTATTCTTGAACAAACACTGTCGGGAACATGAGCTCAAGAGTGAGTGTGTATTATAGAAAAAACACTGCCGGGAACGTGAGTGTGTGTTATAGAATAAACACTACAGGGAACATGAGCTCGAGAGTGAGTGTGTATTATAGAACAAACACTGTGGGGAACATGAGGTCCAGAGTGAGTGTGTATTATAGAATAAACACTGTCAGGAACATGAGCTCAAGAGTGAGTGTGTATTATAAAATTAACACTACGGGGAACATCAGCTCGGTAGTCATTCTGTATTACAGAATGAACACTACAGGGAACGTGAGCTCGAGAGTGAGTGTGTATTATAGAATGAACACTACCGGGAACATGAGTGTGTAACATAAAATAAACACTATCGGGAACATGAGCTCAAGAGTGATTGTGTATTATAGAATGAACACTACCGGGAACATGAGCTCGAGAGTGAGTGTGTATTATATGATAAACACTGTCGGGAACGTGAGCTCGAGAGTGAGTGTGTATTCTTGAACAAACACTATCGAGAATGTGAGTTCAAGAGTGATTGTGTATTAGAGAATAAACATCATCCGGATCATGAGCTCGAGAGTGAGTGTGTCTTGCAGAATAAACACTACTGGGAACGTGAGCTCGAGAGTGATTGTGTATTATAGAATAAACACTGTCAGGAACATGAGCTCGAGAGAGAGTGTGTAATATAGAATGAACACTACCGGGAACGTGAGCTCGAGAGTGAGTGTGTATTATTGAATAAACACTATCGGGAACGTGAGTGTGCAGTATGGAATAAACACTATCGGGAACGTGAGCTCGAGAATGCGTGTGCATTAGAGAATAAACACTACCGGAAACGTGAGCTCGACGGTCAGTGTGGATTGTAGAATGAACACTACCGGGAACGTGAGCTCGAGAGTGATTGTGTATTATAGAATGAACACTATTGGGAACAAGAGCTCGAGAGTGAGTGTGTCTTGCAGAATAAACACTACCAGGAACATGAGCTCGAGAGTGAGTATGTATTATATGATAAACACTGTCGGGAACGTGAGCTCGAGAGTGAGTGTGTATTATATGATAAACACTGTCGGGAACGTGAGCTCGAGAGTGAGTGTGTATTCTTGAACAAACACTATCGAGAACGTGAGCTCGAGAGTGATTGTGTATTATATAATAAACACTACCGGGAACATGAGCTCGAGACTGAGTGTGTATTATACAATAAACACTGTCAGGAACATGAGCTCGAGAGTGATTGTGTATTATAGAATAAACACTATCGAGAACGTGTGCTCGAGTGTGAGTGTGTATTAGAGAATAAACACCATCTAGAACATGAGCTCGAGAGTGAGTGTGTCTTGCAGAATAAACACTACCGGGAACGTGAGCTCGAGAGTGAGTGTGTATTATAGAATAAACACTATTGGGAACAAGAGCTCGAGTGTGAGTGTGGATTGTAGAATGAACACTACCGGGAACGTGAGCTCGAGAGTGATTGTGTATTAGAGAATGAACACTACCAGGAACGTGAGCTCGAGAGTGATTGTGTATGTTAGAATGAACACTACCGGGAACATGAGCTCGATAGTGATTGTGTATTATAGAATAAACACTGTCAGGAACATGAGCTCGAGAGAGAGTGTTTATTATATAATAAACACTATTGGGAAAATGAGCTCGAGAGTGAGTGTGTATTATAGAATAAACACTATCGGGAACATGAGCTCGAGAGTGAGTGTGTATTGTAGAATGAACACTACTGGGAACGTGAGTTCGAGAGTGATTGTGTATTATAGAATAAACACTATCGGGAACGTGAGCTCGAGAATGCGTGTGCATTAGAGAATAAACACTACCCGAAACGTGAGCTCGACAGTCAGTGTGTATTATAGAATGAACACTACAGGGAACGTGAGCTCGAGAGTGAGTGTGTATTATAGAATAAAAACTACCGGGAACGTGAGCTCGAGAGTGAGTGTGTATTCTAGAATAAACACTGTCAGGAACATGAGCTCGAGAGTCAGTGTGTATTCTTGAACAAACACTGTCGGGAACATGAGCTCAAGAGTGAGTGTGTATTATAGAAAAAACACTGCCGGGAACGTGAGTGTGTGTTATAGAACAAACACTACAGGGAACATGAGCTCGAGAGTGAGTGTGTATTATACAACAAACACTGTCGGGAACATGAGGTCCAGAGTGAGTGTGTATTATAGAATAAACACTGTCAGGAACATGAGGTCCAGAGTGAGTGTGTATTATAGAATAAACACTGTCAGGAACATGAGCTCAAGAGTGAGAGTGTATTATAAAATTAACACTACGGGGAACATGAGCTCGGTAGTCATTCTGTATTACAGAATGAACACTACAGGGAACGTGAGCTCGAGAGTGAGTGTGTATTATAGAATGAACACTACCGGGAACATGAGTGTGTAACATAAAATAAACACTATCGGGAACATGAGCTCAAGAGTGATTGTGTATTATAGAATGAACACTAGCGGGAACATGAGCTCGAGACTGAGTGTGTATTATATGATAAACACTGTCGGGAACGTGAGCTCGAGAGTGAGTGTGTATTCTTGAACAAACACTATCGAGAACGTGAGTTCAAGAGTGATTGTGTATTAGAGAATAAACATCATCCGGATCATGAGCTCGAGAGTGAGTGTGTCTTGCAGAATAAACACTACTGGGAACGTGAGCTCGAGAGTGAGTGTGTATTATAGAATAAACACTACTGGGAACGTGAGCTCGAGAGTGAGTGTGTATTATAGAATAAACACTATTGGGAACAAGAGCTCGAGAGTGAGTGTGTATTATAGAATGAACACTACCAGGAACATGAGCTCGATAGTAATTGTGTTTTATAGAATGAACACTACCGGGAACATGAGCTCGATAGTGATTGTGTATTATAGAATAAACACTGTCAGGAACATGAGCTCGAGAGAGAGTGTGTAATATAGAATGAACACTACCGGGAACGTGAGCTCGAGAGTGAGTGTGTATTATTGAATAAACACTATCGGGAACGTGAGTGTGCAGTATAGAATAAACACTGTCAGGAACATGAGCTCGAGAGTGATTGTGTATTATAGAATAAACACTATCGAGAACGTGAGCTCGAGTGTGAGTGTGTATTAGAGAATAAACACCATCTAGAACATGAGCTCGAGAGTGAGTGTGTCTTGCAGAATAAACACTACCGGGAACGTGAGCTCGAGAGTGAGTGTGTATTATAGAATAAACACTATTGAGAACAAGAGCTCGAGAGTGAGTGTGGATTGTAGAATGAATACTACCGGGAACGTGAGCTCGAGAGTGATTGTGTATTATAGAATGAACACTACCAGGAACGTGAGCTCGAGAGTGAGTGTGTCTTGCAGAATAAACACTACCGGGAACGTGAGCTCGAGAGTGAGTGTGTATTATAGAATAAACACTATTGGGAACAAGAGCTCGAGAGTGAGTGTGTATTATAAAATTAACACTACGGGGAACATGAGCTCGGTAGTCATTCTGTATTACAGAATGAACACTACAGGGAACGTGAGCTCGAGAGTGAGTGTGTATTATAGAATGAACACTACCGGGAACATGAGCTTGATAGTGATTGTGTATTATAGAATAAACACTGTCAGGAACATGAGCTCGAGAGTCAGTGTGTATTCTTGAACAAACACTGTCGGGAACATGAGCTCAAGAGTGAGTGTGTATTATAGAAAAAACACTGCCGGGAACGTGAGTGTGTGTTATAGAATAAACACTACAGGGAACATGAGCTCGAGAGTGAGTGTGTATTATAGAACAAACACTGTCGGGAACATGAGGTCCAGAGTGAGTGTGTATTATAGAATAAACACTGTCAGGAACATGAGCTCAAGAGTGAGTGTGTATTATATGATAAACACTGTCGGGAACGTGAGCTCGAGAGTGATTGTGTATTAGAGAATGAACACTACCAGGAACGTGAGCTCGAGAGTGATTGTGTATGTTAGAATGAACACTACCGGGAACATGAGCTCGATAGTGATTGTGTATTATAGAATAAACACTGTCAGGAACATGAGCTCGAGAGAGAGTGTTTATTATATAATAAACACTATTGGGAAAATGAGCTCGAGAGTGAGTGTGTATTATAGAATAAACACTATCGGGAACATGAGCTCGAGAGTGAGTGTGTATTGTAGAATGAACACTACTGGGAACGTGAGTTCGAGAGTGATTGTGTATTATAGAATAAACACTTTCGGGAACGTGAGCTCGAGAATGCGTGTGCATTAGAGAATATACACTACCGGAAACGTGAGCTCGACAGTCAGTGTGTATTATAGAACGAACACTACAGGGAACGTGAGCTCGAGAGTGAGTGTGTATTATAGAATAAAAACTACCGGGAACGTGAGCTCGAGAGTGTGTGTGTATTCTAGAATAAACACTGTCAGGAACATGAGCTCGAGAGTCAGTGTGTATTCTTGAACAAACACTGTCGGGAACATGAGCTCAAGAGTGAGTGTGTATTATAGAAAAAACACTGCCGGGAACGTGAGTGTGTGTTATAGAATAAACACTACAGGGAACATGAGCTCGAGAGTGAGTGTGTATTATACAACAAACACTGTCGGGAACATGAGGTCCAGAGTGAGTGTGTATTATAGAATAAACACTGTCAGGAACATGAGGTCCAGAGTGAGTGTGTATTATAGAATAAACACTGTCAGGAACATGAGCTCAAGAGTGAGAGTGTATTATAAAATTAACACTACGGGGAACATGAGCTCGGTAGTCATTCTGTATTACAGAATGAACACTACAGGGAACGTGAGCTCGAGAGTGAGTGTGTATTATAGAATGAACACTACCGGGAACATGAGTGTGTAACGTAAAATAAACACTATCGGGAACATGAGCTCAAGAGTGATTGTGTATTATAGAATGAACACTACCGGGAACATGAGCTCGAGACTGAGTGTGTATTATATGATAAACACTGTCGGGAACGTGAGCTCGAGAGTGAGTGTGTATTCTTGAACAAACACTATCGAGAACGTGAGTTCAAGAGTGATTGTGTATTAGAGAATAAACATCATCCGGATCATGAGCTCGAGAGTGAGTGTGTCTTGCAGAATAAACACTACTGGGAACGTGAGCTCGAGAGTGAGTGTGTATTATAGAATAAACACTACTGGGAACGTGAGCTCGAGAGTGAGTGTGTATTATAGAATAAACACTATTGGGAACAAGAGCTCGAGAGTGAGTGTGTATTATAGAATGAACACTACCAGGAACATGAGCTCGATAGTGATTGTGTTTTATAGAATGAACACTACCGGGAACATGAGCTCGATAGTGATTGTGTATTATAGAATAAACACTGTCAGGAACATGAGCTCGAGAGAGAGTGTGTAATATAGAATGAACACTACCGGGAACGTGAGCTCGAGAGTGAGTGTGTATTATTGAATAAACACTATCGGGAACGTGAGTGTGCAGTATAGAATAAACACTGTCAGGAACATGAGCTCGAGAGTGATTGTGTATTATAGAATAAACACTATCGAGAACGTGAGCTCGAGTGTGAGTGTGTATTAGAGAATAAACACCATCTAGAACATGAGCTCGAGAGTGAGTGTGTCTTGCAGAATAAACACTACCGGGAACGTGAGCTCGAGAGTGAGTGTGTATTATAGAATAAACACTATTGAGAACAAGAGCTCGAGAGTGAGTGTGGATTGTAGAATGAATACTACCGGGAACGTGAGCTCGAGAGTGATTGTGTATTATAGAATGAACACTACCAGGAACGTGAGCTCGAGAGTGAGTGTGTCTTGCAGAATAAACACTACCGGGAACGTGAGCTCGAGAGTGAGTGTGTATTATAGAATAAACACTATTGGGAACAAGAGCTCGAGAGTGAGTGTGTATTATAAAATTAACACTACGGGGAACATGAGCTCGGTAGTCATTCTGTATTACAGAATGAACACTACAGGGAACGTGAGCTCGAGAGTGAGTGTGTATTATAGAATGAACACTACCGGGAACATGAGCTTGATAGTGATTGTGTATTATAGAATAAACACTGTCAGGAACATGAGCTCGAGAGTCAGTGTGTATTCTTGAACAAACACTGTCGGGAACATGAGCTCAAGAGTGAGTGTGTATTATAGAAAAAACACTGCCGGGAACGTGAGTGTGTGTTATAGAATAAACACTACAGGGAACATGAGCTCGAGAGTGAGTGTGTATTATAGAACAAACACTGTCGGGAACATGAGGTCCAGAGTGAGTGTGTATTATAGAATAAACACTGTCAGGAACATGAGCTCAAGAGTGAGTGTGTATTATATGATAAACACTGTCGGGAACGTGAGCTCGAGAGTGATTGTGTATTAGAGAATGAACACTACCAGGAACGTGAGCTCGAGAGTGATTGTGTATGTTAGAATGAACACTACCGGGAACATGAGCTCGATAGTGATTGTGTATTATAGAATAAACACTGTCAGGAACATGAGCTCGAGAGAGAGTGTTTATTATATAATAAACACTATAGGGAAAATGAGCTCGAGAGTGAGTGTGTATTATAGAATAAACACTATCGGGAACATGAGCTCGAGAGTGAGTGTGTATTGTAGAATGAACACTACTGGGAACGTGAGTTCGAGAGTGATTGTGTATTATAGAATAAACACTTTCGGGAACGTGAGCTCGAGAATGCGTGTGCATTAGAGAATAAACACTACCGGAAACGTGAGCTCGACAGTCAGTGTGTATTATAGAATGAACACTACAGGGAACGTGAGCTCGAGAGTGAGTGTGTATTATAGAATAAAAACTACCGGGAACATGAGCTCGAGAGTGAGTGTGTATTCTAGAATAAACACTGTCAGGAACATGAGCTCGAGAGTCAGTGTGTATTCTTGAACAAACACTGTCGGGAACATGAGCTCAAGAGTGAGTGTGTATTATAGAAAAAACACTGCCGGGAACGTGAGTGTGTGTTATAGAATAAACACTACAGGGAACATGAGCTCGAGAGTGAGTGTGTATTATACAACAAACACTGTCGGGAACATGAGGTCCAGAGTGAGTGTGTATTATAGAATAAACACTGTCAGGAACATGAGGTCCAGAGTGAGTGTGTATTATAGAATAAACACTGTCAGGAACATGAGCTCAAGAGTGAGAGTGTATTATAAAATTAACACTACGGGGAACATGAGCTCGGTAGTCATTCTGTATTACAGAATGAACACTACAGGGAACGTGAGCTCGAGAGTGAGTGTGTATTATAGAATGAACACTACCGGGAACATGAGTGTGTAACATAAAATAAACACTATCGGGAACATGAGCTCAAGAGTGATTGTGTATTATAGAATGAACACTACCGGGAACATGAGCTCGAGACTGAGTGTGTATTATATGATAAACACTGTCGGGAACGTGAGCTCGAGAGTGAGTGTGTATTCTTGAACAAACACTATCGAGAACGTGAGTTCAAGAGTGATTGTGTATTAGAGAATAAACATCATCCGGATCATGAGCTCGAGAGTGAGTGTGTCTTGCTGAATAAACACTACTGGGAACGTGAGCTCGAGAGTGAGTGTGTATTATAGAATAAACACTACTGGGAACGTGAGCTCGAGAGTGAGTGTGTATTATAGAATAAACACTATTGGGAACAAGAGCTCCAGAGTGAGTGTGTATTATAGAATGAACACTACCAGGAACATGAGCTCGATAGTGATTGTGTTTTATAGAATGAACACTACCGGGAACATGAGCTCGATAGTGATTGTGTATTATAGAATAAACACTGTCAGTAACATGAGCTCGAGAGAGAGTGTGTAATATAGAATGAACACTACCGGGAACGTGAGCTCGAGAGTGAGTGTGTATTATTGAATAAACACTATCGGGAACGTGAGTGTGCAGTATAGAATAAACACTGTCAGGAACATGAGCTCGAGAGTGATTGTGTATTATAGAATAAACACTATCGAGAACGTGAGCTCGAGTGTGAGTGTGTATTAGAGAATAAACACCATCTAGAACATGAGCTCGAGAGTGAGTGTGTCTTGCAGAATAAACACTACCGGGAACGTGAGCTCGAGAGTGAGTGTGTATTATAGAATAAACACTATTGAGAACAAGAGCTCGAGAGTGAGTGTGGATTGTAGAATGAATACTACCGGGAACGTGAGCTCGAGAGTGATTGTGTATTATAGAATGAACACTACCAGGAACGTGAGCTCGAGAGTGAGTGTGTCTTGCAGAATAAACACTACCGGGAACGTGAGCTCGAGAGTGAGTGTGTATTATAGAATAAACACTATTGGGAACAAGAGCTCGAGAGTGAGTGTGTATTATAAAATTAACACTACGGGGAACATGAGCTCGGTAGTCATTCTGTATTACAGAATGAACACTACAGGGAACGTGAGCTCGAGAGTGAGTGTGTATTATAGAATGAACACTACCGGGAACATGAGCTTGATAGTGATTGTGTATTATAGAATAAACACTGTCAGGAACATGAGCTCGAGAGTCAGTGTGTATTCTTGAACAAACACTGTCGGGAACATGAGCTCAAGAGTGAGTGTGTATTGTAGAAAAAACACTGCCGGGAACGTGAGTGTGTGTTATAGAATAAACACTACAGGGAACATGAGCTCGAGAGTGAGTGTGTATTACAGAACAAACACTGTCGGGAACATGAGGTCCAGAGTGAGTGTGTATTATAGAATAAACACTGTCAGGAACATGAGCTCAAGAGTGAGTGTGTATTATATGATAAACACTGTCGGGAACGTGAGCTCGAGAGTGATTGTGTATTAGAGAATGAACACTACCAGGAACGTGAGCTCGAGAGTGATTGTGTATGTTAGAATGAAGACTACCGGGAACATGAGCTCGATAGTGATTGTGTATTATAGAATAAACACTGTCAGGAACATGAGCTCGAGAGAGAGTGTTTATTATATAATAAACACTATTGGGAAAATGAGCTCAAGAGTGAGTGTGTATTATAGAATAAACACTATCGGGAACATGAGCTCGAGAGTGAGTGTGTATTGTAGAATGAACACTACTGGGAACGTGAGTTCGAGAGTGATTGTGTATTATAGAATAAACACTTTCGGGAACGTGAGCTCGAGAATGCGTGTGCATTAGAGAATAAACACTACCGGAAACGTGAGCTCGACAGTCAGTGTGTATTATAGAATGAACACTACAGGGAACGTGAGCTCGAGAGTGATTGTGTATTATAGAATGAACACTACAGGGAACGTGAGCTCGAGAGTGAGTGTGTATTATAGAATAAAAACTACCGGGAACGTGAGCTCGAGAGTGAGTGTGTATTCTAGAATAAACACTGTCAGGAACATGAGCTCGAGAGTCAGTGTGTATTCTTGAACAAACACTGTCGGGAACATGAGCTCAAGAGTGAGTGTGTATTATAGAAAAAACACTGCCGGGAACGTGAGTGTGTGTTATAGAATAAACACTACAGGGAACATGAGCTCGAGAGTGAGTGTGTATTATAGAACAAATACTGTCAGGAACATGAGCTCAAGAGTGAGTGTGTATTATAAAATTAACACTACGGGGAACATGAGCTCGGTAGTCATTCTGTATTACAGAATGAACACTACAGGGAACGTGAGCTCGAGAGTGAGTGTGTATTATAGAATGAACACTACCGGGAACATGAGCTCGAGAGTGACTGTGTATTGTAGAATGAACACTACTGGGAACGTGAGTTCGAGAGTGATTGTGTATTGTAGAATAAACACCATCGGGAAAATGAGCTCAAGAGTGAGTGTGCAGTATAGAATAAACACTATCGGGAACGTGAGCTCGAGAATGCGTGTGCATTAGAGAATAAACACTACCGGAAACGTGAGCTCGACAGTCAGTGTGTATTATAGAATGAACACTACAGGGAACGTGAGCTCGAGAGTGAGTGTGTATTATAGAATAAAAACTACCGGGAACGTGAGCTCGAGAGTGAGTGTGTATTCTAGAATAAACACTGTCAGGAACATGAGCTCGAGAGTCAGTGTGTATTCTTGAACAAACACTGTCGGGAACATGAGCTCAAGAGTGAGTGTGTATTATAGAAAAAACACTGCCGGGAACGTGAGTGTGTGTTATAGAATAAACACTACAGGGAACATGAGCTCGAGAGTGAGTGTGTATTATACAACAAACACTGTCGGGAACATGAGGTCCAGAGTGAGTGTGTATTATAGAATAAACACTGTCAGGAACATGAGGTCCAGAGTGAGTGTGTATTATAGAATAAACACTGTCAGGAACATGAGCTCAAGAGTGAGAGTGTATTATAAAATTAACACTACGGGGAACATGAGCTCGGTAGTCATTCTGTATTACAGAATGAACACTACAGGGAACGTGAGCTCGAGAGTGAGTGTGTATTATAGAATGAACACTACCGGGAACATGAGTGTGTAACATAAAATAAACACTATCGGGAACATGAGCTCAAGAGTGATTGTGTATTATAGAATGAACACTACCGGGAACATGAGCTCGAGAGTGAGTGTGTATTATATGATAAACACTGTCGGGAACGTGAGCTCGAGAGTGAGTGTGTATTCTTGAACAAACACTATCGAGAACGTGAGCTCGAGAGTGATTGTGTATTATATAATAAACACTACCGGGAACATGAGCTCGAGAGTGAGTGTGTATTATAGAATAAACACTGTCAGGAACATGAGCTCGAGAGTGATTGTGTATTATAGAATAAACACTATCGAGAACGTGAGCTCGAGTGTGAGTGTGTATTAGAGAATAAACACCATCTAGAACATGAGCTCGAGAGTGAATGTGTCTTGCAGAATAGACACTACCGGGAACGTGAGCTCGAGAGTGAGTGTGTATTATAGAATAAACACTATTGGGAACAAGAGCTCGAGAGTGAGTGTGGATTGTAGAATGAATACTACCGGGAACGTGAGCTCGAGGGTGATTGTGTATTATAGAATGAACACTACCAGGAACGTGAGCTCGAGAGTGAGTGTGTCTTGCAGAATAAACACCACCGGGAATGTGAGCTCGAGAGTGAGTGTGTATTATAGAATAAACACTATTGGGAACAAGAGCTCGAGAGTGAGTGTGGATTGTAGAATGAACACTACCGGGAACGTGAGCTCGAGAGTGATTGTGTATTAGAGAATGAACACTACCAGGAACGTGAGCTCGAGAGTGATTGTGTATTATAGAATAAACACTGTCAGGAACATGAGCTCGAGAGAGAGTGTTTATTATATAATAAACACTATTGGGAAAATGAGCTCGAGAGTGAGTGTGTATTATAGAATAAACACTACGGGGAACATGAGCTCGGTAGTCATTCTGTATTACAGAATGAACACTACAGGGAACGTGAGCTCGAGAGTGAGTGTGTATTATAGAATGAACACTACTGGGAACATGAGTGTGTAACATAAAATAAACACTATCGGGAACATGAGCTCAAGAGTGATTGTGTATTATAGAATGAACACTACCGGGAACATGAGCTCGAGAGTGAGTGTGTATTATATGATAAACACTGTCGGGAACGTGAGCTCGAGAGTGAGTGTATATTCTTGAACAAACACTATCGAGAACGTGAGTTCAAGAGTGATTGTGTATTAGAGAATAAACATCATCCGGATCATGAGCTCGAGAGTGAGTGTGTCTTGCAGAATAAACACTACTGGGAACGTGAGCTCGAGAGTGAGTGTGTATTATAGAATAAACACTACTGGGAACGTGAGCTCGAGAGTGAGTGTGTATTATAGAATAAACACTATTGGGAACAAGAGCTCGAGAGTGAGTGTGTATTATAGAATGAACACTACCAGGAACATGAGCTCGATAGTGATTGTGTATTATAGAATGAACACTACCGGGAACATGAGCTCGATAGTGATTGTGTATTATAGAATAAACACTGTCAGGAACATGAGCTCGAGAGAGAGAGTGTAATATAGAATGAACACTACCGGGAACGTGAGCTCGAGAGTGAGTGTGTATTATTGAATAAACACTATCGGGAACGTGAGTGTGCAGTATAGAATAAACACTATCGGGAACGTGAGCTCGAGAATGCGTGTGCATTAGAGAATAAACACTACCGGAAACGTGAGCTCGACGGTCAGTGTGGATTGTAGAATGAACACTACCGGGAACGTGAGCTCGAGAGTGATTGTGTATTATAGAATGAACACTGTCGGGAACGTGAGCTCGAGAGTGAGTGTGTATTATAGAATAAACACTATTGGGAACAAGAGCTCGAGAGTGAGTGTGTCTTGCAGAATAAACACTACCGGGAAAACGAGCTCGAGAGTGAGTATGTATTATATGATAAACACTGTCGGGAACGTGAGCTCGAGAGTGAGTGTGTATTATAGAATAAACACTGTCAGGAACATGAGCTCGAGAGTGATTGTGTATTATAGAATAAACACTATTGAGAACGTGAGCTCGAGTGTGAGTGTGTATTAGAGAATAAACACCATCTAGAACATGAGCTCGAGAGTGAGTGTGTCTTGCAGAATAAACACTACCGGGAACAAGAGCTCGAGAGTGAGTGTGGATTGTAGAATGAATACTACCGGGAAGGTGAGCTCGAGAGTGATTGTGTATTATAGAATGAACACTACCAGGAACGTGAGCTCGAGAGTGAGTGTGTCTTGCAGAATAAACACTACCGGGAACGTGAGCTCGAGAGTGAGTGTGTATTATAGAATAAACACTATTGGGAACAAGAGCTCGAGAGTGAGTGTGGATTGTAGAATGAACACTACCGGGAACGTGAGCTCGAGAGTGATTGTGTATTAGAGAATGAACACTACCAGGAACGTGAGCTCAAGAGTGATTGTGTATGTTAGAATGAACACTACCGGGAACGTGAGCTCGATAGTGATTGTGTATTATAGAATAAACACTGTCAGGAACATGAGCTCGAGAGAGAGTGTTTATTATATAATAAACACTATTGGGAAAATGAGCTCGAGAGTGAGTGTGTATTATAGAATAAACACTATCGGGAACATGAGCTCGAGAGTGAGTGTGTATTGTAGAATGAACACTACTGGGAACGTGAGTTCGAGAGTGATTGTGTATTGTAGAATAAACACCATCGGGAAAATGAGCTCAAGAGTGAGTGTGCAGTATAGAATAAACACTATTGGGAACGTGAGCTCGAGAATGCGTGTGCATTAGAGAATAAACACTACCGGAAACGTGAGCTCGACAGTCAGTGTGTATTATAGAATGAACACTACAGGGAACATGAGCTCGAGAGTGAGTGTCTATTGTAGAATGAACACTACCGGGAACATGAGCTCGAGAGTGATTGTGTATTATAGAATGAACACTACTGGGAACGTGAGCTCGAGAGTGATTGTGTATTATAGAATGAACATTACCAGGAACATGAGCTCGATAGTAAGTGTGTATTAGAGAATAAGCACTGTCGGGAACATGAGCTCGAGAGTGAGTGTCTATTGTAGAATGAACACTACTGGGAACGTGAGCTCGAGAGTGATTGTGTATTATAGAATGAACACTACCAGGAACATGAGCTCGATAGTAAGTGGGTATTAGAGAATAAGCACTGTCGGGAACATGAGCTCGAGAGTGAGTGTGTATTGTAGAATGAACACTACTGGGAACGTGAGTTCGAGAGTGATTGTGTATTGTAGAATAAACACCATCGGGAAAATGAGCTCAAGGTTGAGTGTGCAGTATAGAATAAACACTATCGGGAACGTGAGCTCGAGAATGCGTGTGCATTAGAGAATAAACACTACCGGAAACGTGAGCTCGACAGCCAGTGTGTATTATAGAATGAACACTACAGCGAACATGAGCTCGAGAGTGAGTGTCTATTGTAGAATGAACACTACCGGGAACATGAGCTCGAGAGTGATTGTGTATTATAGAATGAACACTACTGGGAACGTGAGCTCGAGAGTGATTGTGTATTATAGAATGAACACTACCAGGAACATGAGCTCGATAGTAAGTGTGTATTAGAGAATAAGCACTGTCGGGAACATGAGCTCGAGAGTGAGTGTCTATTGTAGAATGAACACTACTGGGAACGTGAGCTCGAGAGTGATTGTGTATTATAGAATGAACACTACAGGGAACGTGAGCTCGAGAGTGAGTGTGTATTATAGAATAAAAACTACCGGGAACGTGAGCTCGAGAGTGAGTGTGTATTCTAGAATAAACACTGTCAGGAACATGAGCTCGAGAGTCAGTGTGTATTCTTGAACAAACACTGTCGGGAACATGAGCTCAAGAGTGAGTGTGTATTATAGAAAAAACACTGCCGGGAACGTGAGTGTGTGTTATAGAATAAACACTACAGGGAACATGAGCTCGAGAGTGAGTGTGTATTATACAACAAACACTGTCGGGAACAAGAGGTCCAGAGTGAGTGTGTATTATAGAATAAACACTGTCAGGAACATGAGGTCCAGAGTGAGTGTGTATTATAGAATAAACACTGTCAGGAACATGAGCTCAAGAGTGAGAGTGTATTATAAAATTAACACTACGGGGAACATGAGCTCGGTAGTCATTCTGTATTACAGAATGAACACTACAGGGAACGTGAGCTCGAGAGTGAGTGTGTATTATAGAATGAACACTACCGGGAACATGAGTGTGTAACATAAAATAAACACTATCGGGAACATGAGCTCAAGAGTGATTGTGTATTATAGAATGAACACTACCGGGAACATGAGCTCGAGAGTGAGTGTGTATTATATGATAAACACTGTCGGGAACGTGAGCTCGAGAGTGAGTGTGTATTCTTGAACAAACACTATCGAGAACGTGAGCTCGAGAGTGATTGTGTATTATATAATAAACACTACCGGGAACATGAGCTCGAGAGTGAGTGTGTATTATAGAATAAACACTGTCAGGAACATGAGCTCGAGAGTGATTGTGTATTATAGAATAAACACTATCGAGAACGTGAGCTCGAGTGTGAGTGTGTATTAGAGAATAAACACCATCTAGAACATGAGCTCGAGAGTGAATGTGTCTTGCAGAATAAACACTACCGGGAACGTGAGCTCGAGAGTGAGTGTGTATTATAGAATAAACACTATTGGGAACAAGAGCTCGAGAGTGAGTGTGGATTGTAGAATGAATACTACCGGGAACGTGAGCTCGAGGGTGATTGTGTATTATAGAATGAACACTACCAGGAACGTGAGCTCGAGAGTGAGTGTGTCTTGCAGAATAAACACCACCGGGAACGTGAGCTCGAGAGTGAGTGTGTATTATAGAATAAACACTATTGGGAACAAGAGCTCGAGAGTGAGTGTGGATTGTAGAATGAACACTACCGGGAACGTGAGCTCGAGAGTGATTGTGTATTAGAGAATGAACACTGTCAGGAACATGAGCTCGAGAGAGAGTGTTTATTATATAATAAACACTATTGGGAAAATGAGCTCGAGAGTGAGTGTGTATTATAGAATAAACACTACGGGGAACATGAGCTCGGTAGTCATTCTGTATTACAGAATGAACACTACAGGGAACGTGAGCTCGAGAGTGAGTGTGTATTATAGAATGAACACTACTGGGAACATGAGTGTGTAACATAAAATAAACACTATCGGGAACATGAGCTCAAGAGTGATTGTGTATTATAGAATGAACACTACCGGGAACATGAGCTCGAGAGTGAGTGTGTATTATATGATAAACACTGTCGGGAACGTGAGCTCGAGAGTGAGTGTATATTCTTGAACAAACACTATCGAGAACGTGAGTTCAAGAGTGATTGTGTATTAGAGAATAAACATCATCCGGATCATGAGCTCGAGAGTGAGTGTGTCTTGCAGAATAAACACTACTGGGAACGTGAGCTCGAGAGTGAGTGTGTATTATAGAATAAACACTACTGGGAACGTGAGCTCGAGAGTGAGTGTGTATTATAGAATAAACACTATTGGGAACAAGAGCTCGAGAGTGAGTGTGTATTATAGAATGAACACTACCAGGAACATGAGCTCGATAGTGATTGTGTATTATAGAATGAACACTACCGGGAACATGAGCTCGATAGTGATTGTGTATTATAGAGTAAACACTGTCAGGAACATGAGCTCGAGAGAGAGAGTGTAATATAGAATGAACACTACCGGGAACGTGAGCTCGAGAATGCGTGTGCATTAGAGAATAAACACTACCGGAAACGTGAGCTCGACGGTCAGTGTGGATTGTAGAATGAACACTACCGGGAACGTGAGCTCGAGAGTGATTGTGTATTATAGAATGAACACTGTCGGGAACGTGAGCTCGAGAGTGAGTGTGTATTATAGAATAAACACTATTGGGAACAAGAGCTCGAGAGTGAGTGTGTCTTGCAGAATAAACACTACCGGGAAAACGAGCTCGAGAGTGAGTATGTATTATATGATAAACACTGTCGGGAACGTGAGCTCGAGAGTGAGTGTGTATTCTTGAACAAACACTATCGAGAACATGAGCTCGAGAGTGAGTGTGTATTATAGAATAAACACTGTCAGGAACATGAGCTCGAGAGTGATTGTGTATTATAGAATAAACACTATTGAGAACGTGAGCTCGAGTGTGAGTGTGTATTAGAGAATAAACACCATCTAGAACATGAGCTCGAGAGTGAGTGTGTCTTGCAGAATAAACACTACCGGGAACAAGAGCTCGAGAGTGAGTGTGGATTGTAGAATGAATACTACCGGGAACGTGAGCTCGAGAGTGATTGTGTATTATAGAATGAACACTACCAGGAACGTGAGCTCGAGAGTGAGTGTGTCTTGCAGAATAAACACTACCGGGAACGTGAGCTCGAGAGTGAGTGTGTATTATAGAATAAACACTATTGGGAACAAGAGCTCGAGAGTGAGTGTGGATTGTAGAATGAACACTACCGGGAACGTGAGCTCGAGAGTGATTGTGTATTAGAGAATGAACACTACCAGGAACGTGAGCTCGAGAGTGATTGTGTATGTTAGAATGAACACTACCGGGAACGTGAGCTCGATAGTGATTGTGTATTATAGAATAAACACTGTCAGGAACATGAGCTCGAGAGAGAGTGTTTATTATATAATAAACACTATTGGGAAAATGAGCTCGAGAGTGAGTGTGTATTATAGAATAAACACTATCGGGAACATGAGCTCGAGAGTGAGTGTGTATTGTAGAATGAACACTACTGGGAACGTGAGTTCGAGAGTGATTGTGTATTGTAGAATAAACACCATCGGGAAAATGAGCTCAAGAGTGAGTGTGCAGTATAGAATAAACACTATTGGGAACGTGAGCTCGAGAATGCGTGTGCATTAGAGAATAAACACTACCGGAAACGTGAGCTCGACAGTCAGTGTGTATTATAGAATGAACACTACAGGGAACATGAGTTCGAGAGTGAGTGTCTATTGTAGAATGAACACTACCGGGAACATGAGCTCGAGAGTGATTGTGTATTATAGAATGAACACTACTGGGAACGTGAGCTCGAGAGTGATTGTGTATTATAGAATGAACATTACCAGGAACATGAGCTCGATAGTAAGTGTGTATTAGAGAATAAGCACTGTCGGGAACATGAGCTCGAGAGTGAGTGTCTATTGTAGAATGAACACTACTGGGAACGTGAGCTCGAGAGTGATTGTGTATTATAGAATGAACACTACCAGGAACATGAGCTCGATAGTAAGTGGGTATTAGAGAATAAGCACTGTCGGGAACATGAGCTCGAGAGTGAGTGTGTATTGTAGAATGAACACTACTGGGAACGTGAGTTCGAGAGTGATTGTGTATTGTAGAATAAACACCATCGGGAAAATGAGCTCAAGGTTGAGTGTGCAGTATAGAATAAACACTATCGGGAACGTGAGCTCGAGAATGCGT
Source organism: Hypanus sabinus (assembly GCF_030144855.1). NCBI lineage: Eukaryota > Metazoa > Chordata > Chondrichthyes > Myliobatiformes > Dasyatidae > Hypanus > Hypanus sabinus. Next base: position 509,150 of record NC_082736.1, read on the forward strand.
GTGCATTAGAGAATAAACACTACCGGAAACGTGAGCTCGACAGCCAGTGTGTATTATAGAATGAACACTACAGGGAACATGAGCTCGAGAGTGAGTGTCTATTGTAGAATGAACACTACCGGGAACATGAGCTCGAGAGTGATTGTGTATTATAGAATGAACACTACTGGGAACGTGAGCTCGAGAGTGATTGTGTATTATAGAATGAACACTACCAGGAACATGAGCTCGATAGTAAGTGTGTATTAGAGAATAAGCACTGTCGGGAACATGAGCTCGAGAGTGAGTGTCTATTGTAGAATGAACACTACTGGGAACGTGAGCTCGAGAGTGATTGTGTATTATAGAATGAACACTACCAGGAACATGAGCTCGATAGTAAGTGTGTATTATACAATAAGCACTACCGGGAACATGAGCTCGAGAGTGAGTGTGTATTCTTGAACAAACACTCTCGAGAACGTGAGCTCGAGAGTGATTGTGTATTATATAATAAACACTACCGGGAACATGAGCTCGAGAGTGAGTGTGTATTATAGAATAAACACTGTCAGGAACATGAGCTCGAGAGTGATTGTGTATTATAGAATAAACACTATCGAGAACGTGAGCTCGAGTGTGAGTGTGTATTAGGGAATAAACACCATCTGGAATATGAGCTCGAGAGTGAGTGTCTATTGTAGAATAAACACTACCGGGAACTTGAGCTCGAGAGTGAGTGTGTATTATAGAATAAACACTATCGGGAACGTGAGCTCGAGAGTGATTGTGTATTATAGAATGAACACTGTCGGGAACGTGAGCTCGAGAGTGAGTGTGTATTATAGAATAAACACTATTGGGAACAAGAGCTCGAGAGTGAGTGTGTCTTGCAGAATAAACACTACCGGGAACATGAGCTCGAGAGTGAGTATGTATTATATGATAAACACTGTCGGGAACGTGAGCTCGAGAGTGAGTGTGTATTCATGAACAAACACTATTGAGAACGTGAGCTCGAGAGTGATTGTGCATTATAGAATGAACACTACCGGGAACATGAGCTCGATAGTGATTGTGTATTATAGAATAAACACTATCAGGAACATGAGCTCGAGAGTGATTGTGTATTATAGAATAAACACTATCGAGAACGTGAGCTCGAGTGTGAGTGTGTATTAGAGAATAAACACCATCTGGAATATGAGCTCGAGAGTGAGTGTCTATTGTAGAATAAACACTACCGGGAACGTGAGCTCGAGAGTGAGTGTCTATTGTAGAATAAACACTACCGGGAACGTGAGCTCGAGAGTGAGTGTGTATTATAGAATAAACACTATCGGGAACGTGAGCTCGAGAGTGATTGTGTATTATAGAATGAACACTACCGGGAACATGAGCTCGATAGTGATTGTGTATTATAGAATAAACACTGTCAGGAACATGAGCTCGAGAGAGAGTGTTTATTATATAATAAACACTATTGGGAAAAAAAGCTCGAGAGTGAGTGTGTATTATAGAATAAACACTATCGGGAACGTGAGTGTGTATTACAGAATAAACACTATCGGGAACATGAGCTCGAGAGTGAGTGTGTATTGTAGAATAAACACTATCGAGAACGTGAGCTCGAGTGTGAGTGTGTATTAGAGAATAAACACCATCTAGAACATGAGCTCGAGAGTGAGTGTGTCTTGCAGAATAAACACTACCGGGAACGTGAGCTCGAGAGTGAGTGTGTATTATAGAATAAACACTATTGGGAACAAGAGCTCGAGAGTGAGTGTGGATTGTAGAATGAATACTACGGGGAACGTGAGCTCGAGAGTGATTGTGTATTATAGAATGAACACTACCAGGAACGTGAGCTCGAGAGTGAGTGTGTCTTGCAGAATAAACACTACCGGGAACGTGAGCTCGAGAGTGAGTGTGTATTATAGAATAAACACTATTGGGAACAAGAGCTCGAGAGTGAGCGTGGATTGTAGAATGAACACTACCGGAAACGTGAGCTCGACAGTCAGTGTGTATTATAGAATGAACACTACAGGGAACTTGAGCTCGAGAGTGAGTGTGTATTATAGAATAAACACTGTCGGGAACATGAACTCGAGAGTGAGTGTGTATTGTAGAATAAACACCATCGGGAACATGAGCTCGAGAGTGAGTGTGTCTTACAGAATAAACACTACTGGGAACCTGAGCTCGAGAGTGAGTGTGTATTATAGAATAAACACTATTGGGAACAAGAGCTCGAGAGTGAGTGTGGATTGTAGAATGAACACTACCGGGAACGTGAGCTCGAGAGTGATTGTGTATTATAGAATGAACACTACCGGGAACATGAGGTCGATAGTGATTGTGTATTATAGAATAAACACTGTCAGGAACATGAGCTCGAAAGAGAGTTTGTAATATAGAATGAACTCTACCGGGAACGTGAGCTCGAGTGTGAGTGTTTATTATATAATAAACACTATTGGGAAAATGAGCTCGAGATTGAGTGTGTATTATAGAATAAACACTTCCGGGAACGTGAGCTCGAGAGCGATTGTGTAGTATAGAATGAACACTGCTGGGAACGTGAGTGTGTATTATAGAATAAACACTATCGAGAACGTGAGCCCGAGAGTGAGTGTGTATTAGAGAATAAACACTGTCGGGAACATGAACTCGAGAGTGAGTGTGTATTGTAGAATAAACACCATCGGGAACATGAGCTCGAGAGTGAATGTGTCTTACAGAATAAACACTACCGGGAACGTGAGCTCGAGAGTGAGTGTGTATTATAGAATAAACACTACCAGGAACGTGAGCTCGAGAGTGATTGTGTATTATAGAATGAACACTACCGGGAACATGAGCTCGAGAGTGAGTGTGTATCATAGAATAAACACTATCGGGAACGTGAGCTCGAGAGTGAGTGTGTATTATAGAAGAAAAACTACCGGGAACGTGAGCTCGAGACTGAGTGTATATTATAGAATAAACACTATCGGGAACATGAGCTCAAGAGTGAGTGTGTATTGTAGAATGAACACTACCAGGAACATGAGCTCGAGAGTGAGTGTGTATTATAGAATGAACACTACCGGGAACATGAGCTCGAGAGTGAATGTGTATTATAGAATAAACACTGTCGGGAACATGAGCTCGAGAGTGAGTGTCTATTGTAGAATGAACACTACCGGGAACGTGAGCTCGAGAGTGATTGTGTATTATAGAATGAACACTACCGGGAACATGAGCTCGAGATTGAGTGTGTATTATAGAATGAACACTACCGGGAACATGAGCTTGAGAGTGAGTGTGTAATATAGAATGAACTCTGTCAGGAACATGAGCTCGAGAGACAGTGTGTAATATAGAATGAACACTGTCGGGAACGTAAGCTCGAGTGTGAGTGTGTGTTACAGAATAAACTCTACCAGGAACATGAGCTCAAGAGTGAGTGTGTATTATAGAATAAACACTGTCGGGAACGTAAGCTCGAGTGTGAGTGTGTGTTACAGAATAAACTCTACCAGGAACGTGAGCTCGAGAGTGAGTGTGTGTTACAGAATAAACACTGTCGGGAACGTAAGCTCGAGTGTGAGTGTGTATTATAGAATGAACACTACCAGGAACGTGAGCTCGAGAGTGATTGTGTATTATAGAATGAACACGCGTGTGCTCGAGAGTGAGTGTGTATTATAGAATAAACACTGTCGGGAACATGAGCTCGAGAGTGAGTGTGTATTATAGAATGAACACTACCGGGAACATGAGCTCGAGAGTGATTGTGTATTATAGAATGAACACGCGTGAGCTCGAGAGTGAGTGTGTATTAGAGAATAAACACTGTCGGGAACATGAGCTCGAGAGTGAGTGTGTCTTACAGAATAAACACTACCGGGAACGTGAGCTCAAGAGTGAGTGTGTATTATAGAATAAACACTACTGGGAACGTGAGCTCGAGAGTGAGTGTGTATTATAGAATAAACACTATTGGGAACAAGAGCTCGAGAGTGAGTGTGGATTGTAGAATGAACACTGTCGGGAACATGAGCTCGAGAGTGAGTGTGTATTATAGAATGAACACTACCAGGAACATGAGCTCGAGAGTCAGTGTGTATTATAGAATGAACACTACCAGGAACATGAGCACGAGAGTGAGTGTGTATTCTAGAATAAACACTACTGGGAACATGAGCTCGAGAGTGAGTGTGTATTATAGAATGAACACTACCAGGAACATGAGCTCGAGAGTGAGTGTGTATTATAGAATGAACACTACCAGGAACATGAGCTCGAGAGTGATTGTGTATTATAGAATGAACACTACCAGGAACATGAGCTCGAGAGTGAGTGTGTATTATAGAATGAACACTACCAGGAACATGAGCTCGAGAGTGATTGTGTATTATAGAATGAACACTACCAGGAACATGAGCTCGAGAGTCAGTGTGTATTATAGAATGAACACTACCAGGAACATGAGCTCGAGAGTGAGTGTGTATTATAGAATGAACACTACCAGGAACATGAGCTCGAGAGTGAGTGTGTATTATAGAATGAACACTACCAGGAACATGAGCTCGAGAGTGAGTGTGTATTATAGAATGAACACTACTGGGAACGTGAGCTCGAGAGTGAGTGTGTATTATAGAATAAACACTATTGGGAACAAGAGCTCGAGAGTGAGTGTGTATTATAGAATGAACACTACCAGGAACATGAGCTCGAGAGTCAGTGTGTATTATAGAATGAACACTACCAGGAACATGAGCACGAGAGTGAGTGTGTATTCTAGAATAAACACTACTGGGAACATGAGCTCGAGAGTGAGTGTGGATTGTAGAATGAACACTACCAGGAACATGAGCTCGAGAGTGAGTGTGTATTATAGAATGAACACTACCAGGAACATGAGCTCGAGAGTGAGTGTGTATTATAGAATAAACACTACTGGGAACATGAGCTCGAGAGTGAGTGTGTATTATAGAATGAACACTACCAGGAACATGAGCTCGAGAGTGATTGTGTATTATAGAATGAACACTACCAGGAACATGAGCTCGAGAGTGAGTGTGTATTATAGAATGAACACTACCAGGAACATGAGCTCGAGAGTGAGTGTGTACTATAGAATGAACACTACCGGGAACGTGAGCACGAGAGTGATTGTGTATTATAGAATGAACACTACCAGGAACATGAGCTCGAGAGTGATTGTGTATTATAGAATGAACACTACCAGGAACATGAGCTCGAGAGTGAGTGTGTATTATAGAATGAACACTACCAGGAACATGAGCTCGAGAGTGAGTGTGTATTATAGAATGAACACTACCGGGAACGTGCGCTCAGAGTGAGTGTGTATTATAGAATGAACACTACCGGGAACATGAGCTCAAGAGTGAGTGTGTATTATAGAATGAACACTACCAGGAACATGAGCTCGATAGTAAGTGTGTATTAGAGAATAAGCACTGTCGGGAACATGAGCTCGAGAGTGAGTGTCTATTGTAGAATGAACACTACTGGGAACGTGAGCTCGAGAGTGATTGTGTATTACAGAATGAACACTACCAGGAACATGAGCTCGATAGTAAGTGGGTATTAGAGAATAAGCACTGTCGGGAACATGAGCTCGAGAGTGAGTGTCTATTGTAGAATGAACACTACTGGGAACGTGAACTCGAGAGTGATTGTGTATTATAGAATGAACACTACCAGGAACATGAGCTCGATAGTAAGTGTGTATTATACAATAAGCACTACCGGGAACATGAGCTCGAGAGTGAGTGTGTATTCTTGAACAAACACTCTCGAGAACGTGAGCTCGAGAGTGATTGTGTATTATATAATAAACACTACCGGGAACATGAGCTCGAGAGTGAGTGTGTATTATAGAATAAACACTATCGGGAACGTGAGCTCGAGAGTGATTGTGTATTATAGAATGAACACTGTCGGGAACGTGAGCTCGAGAGTGAGTGTGTATTATAGAATAAACACTATTGGGAACAAGAGCTCGAGAGTGAGTGTGTCTTGCAGAATAAACACTACCGGGAACATGAGCTCGAGAGTGAGTATGTATTATATGATAAACACTGTCGGGAACGTGAGCTCGAGAGTGAGTGTGTATTCATGAACAAACAGTATTGAGAACGTGAGCTCGAGAGTGATTGTGCATTATAGAATGAACACTACCGGGAACATGAGCTCGATAGTGATTGTGTATTATAGAATAAACACTATCAGGAACATGAGCTCGAGAGTGATTGTGCATTATAGAATAAACACTATCGAGAACGTGAGCTCGAGTGTGAGTGTGTATTAGAGAATAAACACCATCTGGAATATGAGCTCGAGAGTGAGTGTCTATTGTAGAATAAACACTACCGGGAACGTGAGCTCGAGAGTGAGTGTGTATTATAGAATAAACACTATCGGGAACGTGAGCTCGAGAGTGATTGTGTATTATAGAATGAACACTACCGGGAACATGAGCTCGATAGTGATTGTGTATTATAGAATAAACACTGTCAGGAACATGAGCTCGAGAGAGAGTGTTTATTATATAATAAACACTATTGGGAAAATAAGCTCGAGAGTGAGTGTGTATTATAGAATAAACACTATCGGGAACGTGAGTGTGTATTACAGAATAAACACTATCGGGAACATGAGCTCGAGAGTGAGTGTGTATTGTAGAATAAACACTATCGAGAACGTGAGCTCGAGTGTGAGTGTGTATTAGAGAATAAACACCATCTAGAACATGAGCTCGAGAGTGAGTGTGTCTTGCAGAATAAACACTACCGGGAACGTGAGCTCGAGAGTGAGTGTGTATTATAGAATAAACACTATTGGGAACAAGAGCTCGAGAGTGAGTGTGGATTGTAGAATGAATACTACCGGGAACGTGAGCTCGAGAGTGATTGTGTATTATAGAATGAACACTACCAGGAACGTGAGCTCGAGAGTGATTGTGTATTATAGAATGAACACTACCAGGAACATGAGCTCGAGAGTGAGCGTGGATTGTAGAATGAACACTACCGGAAACGTGAGCTCGACAGTCAGTGTGTATTATAGAATGAACACTACAGGGAACTTGAGCTCGAGAGTGAGTGTGTATTATAGAATAAACACTGTCGGGAACATGAACTCGAGAGTGAGTGTGTATTGTAGAATAAACACCATCGGGAACATGAGCTCGAGAGTGAGTGTGTCTTACAGAATAAACACTACTGGGAACCTGAGCTCGAGAGTGAGTGTGTATTATAGAATAAACACTATTGGGAACAAGAGCTCGAGAGTGAGTGTGGATTGTAGAATGAACACTACCGGGAACGTGAGCTCGAGAGTGAGTGTGTATTATAGAATAAACACTATTGGGAACAAGAGCTCGAGAGTGAGCGTGGATTGTAGAATGAACACTACCGGAAACGTGAGCTCGACAGTCAGTGTGTATTATAGAATGAACACTACAGGGAACTTGAGCTCGAGAGTGAGTGTGTATTATAGAATAAACACTGTCGGGAACATGAACTCGAGAGTGAGTGTGTATTGTAGAATAAACACCATCGGGAACATGAGCTCGAGAGTGAGTGTGTCTTACAGAATAAACACTACTGGGAACCTGAGCTCGAGAGTGAGTGTGTATTATAGAATAAACACTATTGGGAACAAGAGCTCGAGAGTGAGTGTGGATTGTAGAATGAACACTACCGGGAACGTGAGCTCGAGAGTGATTGTGTATTATAGAATGAACACTACCGGGAACATGAGGTCGATAGTGATTGTGTATTATAGAATAAACACTGTCAGGAACATGAGCTCGAAAGAGAGTTTGTAATATAGAATGAACTCTACCGGGAACGTGAGCTCGAGTGTGAGTGTTTATTATATAATAAACACTATTGGGAAAATGAGCTCGAGATTGAGTGTGTATTATAGAATAAACACTTCCGGGAACGTGAGCTCGAGAGCGATTGTGTAGTATAGAATGAACACTGCTGGGAACGTGAGTGTGTATTATAGAATAAACACTATCGAGAACGTGAGCCCGAGAGTGAGTGTGTATTAGAGAATAAACACTGTCGGGAACATGAACTCGAGAGTGAGTGTGTATTGTAGAATAAACACCATCGGGAACATGAGCTCGAGAGTGAATGTGTCTTACAGAATAAACACTACCGGGAACGTGAGCTCGAGAGTGAGTGTGTATTATAGAAGAAAAACTACCGGGAACGTGAGCTCGAGACTGAGTGTATATTATAGAATAAACACTATCGGGAACATGAGCTCAAAAGTGAGTGTGTATTGTAGAATGAACACTACCAGGAACATGAGCTCGAGAGTGAGTGTGTATTATAGAATAAACACTGTCGGGAACATGAGCTCGAGAGTGAGTGTCTATTGTAGAATGAACACTACCGGGAACGTGAGCTCGAGAGTGATTGTGTATTATAGAATGAACACTACCGGGAACATGAGCTCGAGATTGAGTGTGTATTATAGAATGAACACTACCGGGAACATGAGCTTGAGAGTGAGTGTGTAATATAGAATGAACTCTGTCAGGAACATGAGCTCGAGAGACAGTGTGTAATATAGAATGAACTCTGCCGGGAATGTGAGCTTGACAGTGAGTGTGTGTTACAGAATAAACTCTACCGGGAACATGAGCTCAAGAGTGAGTGTGTATTATAGAATAAACACTGTCGGGAACGTAAGCTCGAGTGTGAGTGTGTGTTACAGAATAAACTCTACCAGGAACGTGAGCTCGAGAGTGAGTGTGTGTTACAGAATAAACACTGTCGGGAACGTAAGCTCGAGTGTGAGTGTGTATTATAGAATGAACACTACCAGGAACGTGAGCTCGAGAGTGATTGTGTATTATAGAATGAACACGCGTGAGCTCGAGAGTGAGTGTGTATTATAGAATAAACACTGTCGGGAACATGAGCTCGAGAGTGAGTGTGTATTATAGAATGAACACTACCAGGAACGTGAGCTCGAGAGTGATTGTGTATTATAGAATGAACACGCGTGAGCTCGAGAGTGAGTGTGTATTAGAGAATAAACACTGTCAGGAACATGAGCTCGAGAGTGAGTGTGTCTTACAGAATAAACACTACCGGGAACGTGAGCTCAAGAGTGAGTGTGTATTATAGAATAAACACTACTGGGAACGTGAGCTCGAGAGTGAGTGTGTATTATAGAATAAACACTATTGGGAACAAGAGCTCGAGAGTGAGTGTGGATTGTAGAATGAACACTGTCGGGAACATGAGCTCGAGAGTGAGTGTGTATTATAGAATGAACACTACCAGGAACATGAGCTCGAGAGTCAGTGTGTATTATAGAATGAACACTACCAGGAACATGAGCACGAGAGTGAGTGTGTATTCTAGAATAAACACTATTGGGAACATGAGCTCGAGAGTGATTGTGTATTATAGAATGAACACTACCAGGAACATGAGCTCGAGAGTGAGTGTGTACTATAGAATGAACACTACCGGGAACGTGAGCACGAGAGTGATTGTGTATTATAGAATGAACACTACCAGGAACATGAGCTCGAGAGTGATTGTGTATTATAGAATGAACACTACCAGGAACATGAGCTCGAGAGTGAGTGTGTATTATAGAATGAACACTACCAGGAACATGAGCTCGAGAGTGAGTGTGTATTATAGAATGAACACTACTGGGAACGTGAGCTCGAGAGTGAGTGTGTATTATAGAATAAACACTATTGGGAACAAGAGCTCGAGAGTGAGTGTGGATTGTAGAATGAACACTGTCGGGAACATGAGCTCGAGAGTGAGTGTGTATTATAGAATGAACACTACCAGGAACATGAGCTCGAGAGTGAGTGTGTATTATAGAATGAACACTACCAGGAACATGAGCTCGAGAGTGATTGTGTATTATAGAATGAACACTACCAGGAACATGAGCTCGAGAGTGAGTGTGTACTATAGAATGAACACTACCGGGAACGTGAGCACGAGAGTGATTGTGTATTATAGAATGAACACTACCAGGAACATGAGCTCGAGAGTGATTGTGTATTATAGAATGAACACTACCGGGAACGTGAGCTCAGAGTGAGTGTGTATTATAGAATGAACACTACCGGGAACATGAGCTCAGAGTGAGTGTGTATTATAGAATGAACACTACCGGGAACATGAGCTCGAGAGTGAGTGTGTAGTATAGAATGAACACTACCGGGAACATGAGCTCGAGAGTGAGTGTGTATTCTAGAATAAACACTATTGGGAACATGAGCTTGAGAGTGTGTATTATAGAATAAACACTACCGGGAACGTGAGCTCTAGAGTGAGTGTGTATTATAAAATAAACACTACCGGGAACGTGAGCTCGAGAGTGAGTGTGTATTATAAAATAAACACCATCGGGAACATGAGCTCGAGAGTGATTGTGTATTTAAGAATAAACACTGTCAGGAACATGAGCTCGAGAGTGAGTGTGTATTATAGAATAAACACTACCGAGAATGTGAGGGTTAGAGTGCATCATTAAGGACTACAGGAAGTGAGTGTGTATTATAAAATAACAGAGGAATGAGTGGACGATCTGGGAATGAAGGATGTCGGATTAGAGTGTGTTACTGAAGACTACAGGGAGTGAGTATCACAGACAGAGGAAAGTTTCAGTTGGAAGAATTGACTGAATAGTCTGATTTGCTTTCTCCATACCAAAGTGTACTAAAGACTCAGTTGACAGGGGGTGTAAAATGAAACGGGGCAGATGACCCAAATCTTTTTCCCCATGGTCATCGTCATCAGGTCCTTCCATATTAACAATCGGGACATTTCACATCAGAGAAGTGCATACATCGTACAGCTGGAACGTCTTTCTCTTTGCAAACATCCACAAAACAGTGGAGTGCCCCAGAGAATGAATGAGAGTTAGTTAGGACCCCAAATCTCCCCTCCCATGCAGAAGCAGCAGCAAAGCACAACACCGGCCATCATGATTGTCCTCTGCAAATTCTTCTACAGAAGTGGTTTGCTATTGCTTCCTGGGCAGCCTCTTTACAAGACGGGTGACCCCAGCCATTATCAGAGACTGTCTGCCTGGCATCAGTGGTCACGTAACCAGGACTTGTGATCTGCACCGGCTGCTCATACGACCGTCCACCACCTGCTCCCACGGCTTCACATCACCCTGATCGGGGGCTAAGCAGGAGCTACACCTTGCCCGAGGGTGACCTGCAGGCCGGCAGAGGGAAGAGCCCCTCACACCTCCATTGGTAGAGACGTATTCCCACCCCGCCACCCAAACCGTTGGGGTATCAAAAGCAGGAGAGCAGAGGTTTGAGGTGAGAGGAAGGAGTTTTTTATTTGCTCAGGGAGAGGCTGATATCTGGCAGGTGCTGACAGAGGAATTGGTGTATTCCGATACAATCACCATGTTAAAGGGGTATTTAGGGAGACACACGTACAGAGGGATAAGGTTCTAATGGGACTAAATGGAATTAGTGTAGTCGGACACAGAGGTTAGCATGACCAGGTGGGGCCAAATGGCCTGTTTCTGTGCTGTACCATTCCAGGACTGTACCTGATGTTACTCCGCGGACAGGCCCTCTCAAACTGCCTCCTCGTGTGGGTGAAGTCGCGGCCTCCGAAGATGGCGTCCTTGAAGTACGTCAGTTCGGTGAAGTAGTGGCGGGTGGCAGCGGGCAGGGTGGCTGGCGGCTTGCATTCCAGGTGCAGCAGCGTGGCCGTGACTCCGCCGAAGGTCAGCTTCAGCAGCACCTCGGTCTTCACGCTGTCCAGTGACGGGGGCTGCTGGGACCTGCCTGAGGAGGGGAGGGGCAGCAGGGTTAAGGGTGCGGAGAGAGTCGGCACACACTCCCTCATCTCCGCCCGTCTCTGAGCACACAAATACCGGCGTTACAGTCTTCTGTTTCTCTCCCCATTTTCTAGCGCATCCTCTGACAACAACCACTCTTTCTATGTCAGAAAAAGGGCTGAGCATCGGGCGTTGGCTCGTTTTAAGGAAGAGGGAGGGGACTGTTCACACAGTCCTGTTTACATCAGGAACTGAGGTCAAGAGCTTCAGATTCATAAACATCATAAAGGACTCCTTCCATCCTGCGCACGGACTGTTTGAACTGCTTCCGTCTGGTAGGCACTTCAGATCCCTCCAGACTAAGACTAATAGGCACTGGAGAAGTTTTTTCCCTACTGCGGTCACTTTGCTGAACAGTTAACTGCCGGTTAACTGTCGGCTAACTGTTACTTGGATTGCACTACCTGTATGTATAATCTATATTTTCATTTATATTGATCATTATTATTGTTATGAGCAGAGAGACAACATCTGCCGGAAGTAAATTCCTTGTGTGTGCACAGGGACTTGGCGATTAAAGTCTGATTCTGATTCTGATTCCTGGGACTGAAATCACCAACAGCCCGTCTTGGTCCAACCGCAATGGCACCACAGCCAGAGCTCCCTGGTGCTTCTGCCTCCTCAGGAATTGGGCAGGCCCTCAGCGACCCTGACTAATTATTTTATCCACACACCAGAGGGCACCCTGACCAAACACATCACAGCTCGGTACAGTAACAGCTCTCCGAGAATGCAGGGAATGTCACAGAAACCAGCCTCCCCTCCACGGACTCACTGCCTCAGTAAAGTAGTCACCCCCCCACCCCAGACACTCTCTCTCCCCTCCCACATCGGATGCAAGATGCAAAAGCCTGAGAGCTCGCACCAGCCAGTTCAACGACAGCACCTACCCCGCTGGTAGAAGGAAACTGCATGGTCCCTCTACGTACTCATGTGCAGAACAATTAACTGGATGGCACGTAACAGAAAACCTCGGCAGAGCAGCCAGCATAATCAAACACCCCATCCAGCCCCACCTTCCCTCTTTCCCCTCCCATCGGGCAGGTGACACAACAGCCCGAAAGCACGTTCCACCAGGCTCAAGGACATTTTCCACCCCACTGTTCGAAGAACGGTTGAACGCCCAACAAGGTGGACAAGCTGCCCCATCGTGGCCCTTGCACCTGCCTGCGCAGCACAGTGTGTCCGTGTAGCACTCCATGCCGCTTCCCCCTTGTGCTGGTGTGAGGAGATGATCAGTAGCCGTGGTACGGAAAACTAATAGATCAATTCTCTGCTCATTTTGTACTCTGCGTGTTGTCTGATGCAACGTGCTTTCAGTTACAACGCTTATCTCACCGTACCCGACTCGGGGCGTCACGCGGCAGTGTAACGGTTACCGCCGACACTACTGCAGCTCCCAACATCGTCTGTGGGTTTCCTTCGCGTTCTCCGGTCTCCTCCCACGGTCCGGTCAGTAGGTTAGCGCGAGGGCAGCAGGGCCGATCCCGCGCGGCACGTCCCAGAAGCCTGCACCAGTCCGAGCTCGAATGAAGACAAGGAAGAGCTTCCCCGCTCCCCGATCACAAGGACGGCCAGGACAATGGAACCAACTCACCGAGGCCCCAGTTCTTGCTCACCTTGCTGTCTGCTCACGCTCTGTAAGCTGGGGAGACCCGAGGGAAAGAGGCTACCCCCACTCCGGCGCGGTGAACCCATCAGCAGCTGAAGGGAGATAGAAGACAAGCTCGTTAATGTAACAGCCCTCGGCAAAATGCCCCCACATCAGACAGGAGGTGCAGGGCCTGAAGCTCTACTTGTCCTCCCTCATCGCAGCTCCCTCACTGTTTCTGCACAACACCTTTCCTTTTGATGTACAGAGTGGCCACTCTGTTAGGAACAGGAGTGGAACCGAAATGGCCTCTGATGATGCAGCCCAACGTGTTGCGTGCTCAGAGATGCTCCTCTGCACACCACTGTTGTAACGTGTGGTTATCTGAGTCACTGCCAGTGCGAACCGGTCTGGCCATTCTCCTCTGACCTCTCTCATTAACCAGGTGTTTTCACCCACAGAACTGCCACTCGTGGATACATATTTTTTTGTTTTCCCACACCATTCCCTGTAAACGCTAGAGCAGGCAACCCCAGCCTGGGATCCACGGACCCCTCAGTTAACAACAGGGGTCCAGGACATTAAAAAAGTCGGAAACCCCTGCTCTGTGCGAAGAACCCAAATCACCCATATCTGAGACGCTCGAAACCATCCTGCCTGGACCCAACAATCACCCCTCGGTAAAGTCTGAGAAGATCGAAACCATCCTGCCTGGCACCAACAATCGCCCCACGGTAAAGTCTGGGAAGATCGAAACCATCCTGCCTGGCACCAACAATCACCCCACGGTAAAGTCTGAGAAGATCGAAACCATCCTGCCTGGCACCAACAATCACCCCACGGTAAAGTCTGAGAAGATCGAAACCATCCTGCCTGGCACCAACAATCACCCCACGGTAAAGTCTGAGAAGATCGAAACCATCCTGCCTGGACCCAACAAGCACCCCACGGTAAAGTCTGAGAAGATCGAAACCATCCTGCCTGGACCCAACAAGCACCCCACGGTAAAGTCTGAGACACTCGAAACCATCCTGCCTGGCACCAACAATCACCCCACGGTAAAGTCTGAGAAGATCGAAACCATCCTGCCTGGACCCAAAAATCACCCCACGTTAAAGTCTGAGAAGATCGAAACCATCCTGCCTGGCACCAACAATCACCCCACGGTAAAGTCTGAGACACTCGAAACCATCCTGCCTGGACCCAACAATCACCCCACGGTAAAGTCTGAGAAGATCGAAACCATCCTGCCTGGCACCAACAATCACCCCACGGTAAAGTCTGAGAAGATCGAAACCATCCTGCCTGGCACCAACAATCACCCCACGGTAAAGTCTGAGAAGCTCGAAACCATCCTGCCTGGACCCAACAATCACCCCACGGTAAAGTCTGAGACACTCGAAACAATCCTGCCTGGACCCAACAATCATCCCACGGTAAAGTCTGAGAAGATCGAAACCATCCTGCCTGGACCCAACAATCATCCCACGGTAAAGTCTGAGACACTCGAAACAATCCTGCCTGGACCCAACAATCACCCCACGGTAAAGTCTGAGACACTCGAAACCATCCTGCCTGGACCCAACAATCACCCCATGGTAAAGTCTGAGACACTCGAAACCATCCTGCCTGGCACCAACAATCACCCCACGGTAAAGTCTGAGAAGCTCGAAACCATCCTGCCTGGACCCAACAATCACCCCACGGTAAAGTCTGAGACACTCGAAACCATCCTGTTTGGCACCAACAATCACCCCACGGTAAAGTCTGAGAAGGTCGAAACCATCCTGCCTGGCACCAACAATCACCCCACGGTAAAGTCTGAGACACTCGAAACCATCCTGCCTGGCACCAACAATCACCCCACGGTAAAGTCTGAGAAGATCGAAACCATCTTGCCTGGACCCAACAATCACCCCACGGTAAAGTCTGAGACACTCGAAACCATCCTGTTTGGCACCAACAATCACCCCACGGTAAAGTCTGAGAAGGTCGAAACCATCCTGCCTGGCACCAACAATCACCCCACGGTAAAGTCTGAGAAGATCGAAACCATCCTGCCTGGACCCAACAATCACCCCACGGTAAAGTCTGAGAAGATCGAAACCATCCTGCCTGGACCCAACAATCACCCCACGGTAAAGTCTGAGAAGATCGAAACCATCCTGCCTGGACCCAACAATCATCCCACGGTAAAGTCTGAGACACTCGAAACAATCCTGCCTGGACCCAACAATCACCCCACGGTAAAGTCTGAGACACTCGAAACCATCCTGCCTGGACCCAACAATCACCCCATGGTAAAGTCTGAGAAGATCGAAACCATCCTGCCTGAACCCAAAAATCACCCCACGGTAAAGTCTGAGACACTCGAAACCATCCTGCCTGGCACCAACAATCACCCCACGGTAAAGTCTGAGACACTCGAAACAATCCTGCCTGGCACCAACAATCATCCCACGGTAAAGTCTGAGAAGATCGAAACCATCCTGCCTGGACCCAACAATCATCCCACGGTAAAGTCTGAGACACTCGAAACAATCCTGCCTGGACCCAACAATCACCCACGGTAAAGTCTGAGACACTCGAAACCATCCTGCCTGGACCCAACAATCACCCCACGGTAAAGTCTGAGACACTCGAAACAATCCTGCCTGGACCCAACAATCACCCTACGGTAAAGTCTGAGAAGCTCGAAACCATCCTGCCTGGACCCAACAATCATCCCACGGTAAAGTCTGAGAAGATCGAAACCATCCTGCCTGGACCCAACAATCACCCCACGGTAAAGTCTGAGAAGATCGAAACCATCCTGCCTGGCACCAACAATCACCCCACGGTAAAGTCTGAGAAGATCGAAACCATCCTGCCTGGACCCAACAATCACCCCACGGTAAAGTCTGAGAAGATCGAAACCATCCTGCCTGGCACCAACAATCACCCCACGGTAAAGTCTGAGAAGATCGAAACCATCCTGCCTGGCACCAACAATCACCCCACGGTAAAGTCTGAGAAGATCGAAACCATCCTGCCTGGCACCAACAATCACCCCACGGTAAAGTCTGAGAAGATCGAAACCATCCTGCCTGGACCCAACAATCACCCCACGGTAAAGTCTGAGACACTCGAAACCATCCTGTTTGGCACCAACAATCACCCCACGGTAAAGTCTGAGACACTCGAAACCATCCTGTTTGGCACCAACAATCACCCCACGGTAAAGTCTGAGAAGATCGAAACCATCCTGCCTGGACCCAACAATCACCCCACGGTAAAGTCACTGACATCACACTCCGTCGCCATTCTGACGCTTGGTCTGAACAACTCAACCTCTTGACCACGTCTGTGTGCTTTTGTGCATTGAGTTGCTGCCACGCGATTGGCTGATTAGATGTCTATAGACAGACAGGTGTAAAACTATAAAGTGGCTACTGAGTGTATATCTATCATTACTTATAGTATTTTGTGTCTTGCACTGTATTGCTGCCACAAGACATCTAATTTTCTCGACCTATACCAGTGATAATTAAATCTAATTCTGCCTACCCATTCCCCTTGCCTGCTTCTCAGCATTTCATTACCCTACGCCATGACAGCGTCTGAGCTTCCGAAGTGCTTTAAGAAACACCCCCCCGTCACCGTTTCTCAGCTGTCGGATGCTGGGAGGGAGTGGGGACTGTGTTGGGAAGGAGGGGCGCTGGAGAGGGAATCAGCATAGCAGAAGGCAACACTGGGCAAAAAGCAGGCAACCGTATTCTACAAAAAGTAGTGGATACGGCCCACTCCATCACGGGTAAAGCCTCCCCACCACTGAGCACATCGACATGGTACACTGTCACAGGAAAATAACTTCCACCATCACGGACCCCAACACCCATGACATCCTCTCTTCTCACTGCTGCCATTGGGAAGGAGGTACAGGAGCCTCAGGTCCCACACCACCAGGTTCAGGAACAGTTATTACCCCTCAACCATCAGGCTCCTGAACCAGTGAGGATAACTTCAACTCTGAACAGATTCCATCGGGAAGCAAGTACAGGAGCCTCAGGTCCCACACCACCAGGTTCAGGAACAGTTATTACCCCTCAACCATCAGGCTCCTGAACCAGTGAGGATAACCTCAACTCTGAATGGATTCCATCGGGAAGGAGGTACAGGAGCCTCAGGTCCCACACCACCAGGTTCAGGAACAGTTATTACCCCTCAACCATCAGGCTCCTGAACCAGTGAGGATAACCTCAACTCTGAACTGATTCCATCGGGAAGGAGGTACAGGAACCTCAGGTCCCACACCACCAGGTTCAGGAACAGTTATTACCCCTCAACCATCAGGCTCCTGAACCAGTGAGGATAACCTCAACTCTGAATGGATTCCATCGGGAAGGAGGTACAGGAGCCTCAGGTCCCACACCACCAGGTTCAGGAACAGTTATTACCCCTCAACCATCAGGCTCCTGAACCAGTGAGGATAACCTCAACTCTGAATGGATTCCATCGGGAAGGAGGTACAGGAGCCTCAGGTCCCACACCACCAGGTTCAGGAACAGTTATTACCCCTCAACCATCAGGCTGCTGAACCAGTGAGAATAACCTCAACTCTGAACTGATTCCATCGAGAAGGAGGTACAGGAGCCTCAGGTCCCACACCACCAGGTTCAGGAACAGTTATTACCCCTCAACCATCAGGCTCCTGAACCAGTGAGGATAACCTCACTCAACTTCATTTCCCCGATCATTGAAATGTTCCCACCACCAAAGGACTCGCTGTCTTGGACTGTTCATCTCATGTTTTTGATATTCATTGCTTATTTTTTAATAGTATTTCTTTCTGTTTGTTGTCTTCTGCACACTCATTGAATGCCCAAGTGGTGCAGACTTTCATTGATTCTTATTATTATTCTGTTACGGATTTATTGAGTATTCCTGCAGGAAAGTGAATCTCAGGGTTGTTTAAGGAGACATACAGTGGCATGCAAAGGTTTGGTCACCCCTGGTCAAAATTTCTGTTGCTGTGAATAGTTAAGTGAGTAGAAGATGAACTGATCTCCAAAATTCATAAAGTTAAAGATGAAACCATTCTTTTCAACATTTTAACAGCATTAGTGTATTATTTTTGTTCTGTGCAATTCTAGAGTGAAAAAAAGGAAAGGAGCACCATGCAAAAGTTTGGGCACCCCAAGAGATTTGAGCTCTCAGATAACTTTTACCAAGGACTCAGACCTTAATTAGCTTGTTAGGGCTTTGGCTTGTTCAGTCATTGTTAGGAAAGGCCAGGTGATGCAAATTTCAAAGCTTTATAGATACCCTGACTCCTCAAAACCTGTCCCACCAATCAGCAGCCATGGGCTTCTCTAAGCAGCTGCTGAGCACTTTGAAAATTAAAATAAATGATGCCCACGAAGCAGGAAAAGGCTATAAAATAGCAAAGCATTTTCAGGTAGCCATTTCCTCAGTTCATAATGTAATTAAGAAATGGCAGTTAACAGGAACGGTGGAGGTCAAGTTGAGGTCTGGAAGACCAAGAAAACTTTCAGAGAACTGCTCACAGGATTGCTAGAAAGGTAAATCAAAATCCCCATTGGACCTGAGGGGGCTAAGGCACCGGTGACCCCTGTTTTCATCCAAGGGGTCAGTGTGGACATGGTGGAGGATTACAAATACCTGGGGATACGAATTGACAATAAACTGGACTGGTCAAAGAACACTGAGGCTGTCTACAAGAAGGGTCAGATCTGTCTCTACTTCCTGAGGAGACTGAGGTCCTTTAACATCTGCCGGACGATGCTGAGGATGTTCTACAGGTCTGTGGTGGCCAGTGCTATCATGTTTGCTGTTGTGATGAAAAGAGGACGGCTTCTACAACATGATAATGATCCTAAACGCACCTCAAAATCCACAATGGACTACCTCCAGAGGCGCAAGCTGAAGGTTTTGCCATGGCCCTCAGACCCCCGACCTAAACATCATCGAGAGTCTGTGGATAGACCTCAAAAGAGCTGTGATGCAAGACGGCCCAAGAATCTCACAGAACTAGATGCCTTTTGCAAGGAAGAATGGGCAAAAATTCCCCAAACAAGAATTGAAAGACTCTTAGCTGGCTACAGAAAGCATTTACAAGCTGTGATACTTGCCAAAGGGGGTGTTACTAAGTACTGACCATGCAGGGTGCCCAAACTTTGCTTCGGGCCCTTTTCCTTTTTTGTTATTTTGAAACTGTAAAAATGGGAATTAAAGTAATTTTGCTTAAAATATTATAGAAATGTACCAACTTTAACTTATGCCTTTTGGAAATCAGGTCATCTTTTACTCGCTTAGCTATTCACAGTAACAGAAATTTTGACCAGCAGTGCCCAAACTTTTGTAAGCCACTGTACTGTATATGTACTTTGATAATAAAGTTTACCTTGAACTTTGAAATTGAGCTCGCATCCACCACTTTCGTTAGCAGCTCATCCATACACTCACCCCTTAAATATTGCACTATTCACCCTTAACCCATGACTTCTAGTTGCAGTCACACACAATCTCAGTGGAAAAAGCCTGCTTATATTTGCCTTATGTATACCCCTCATTATTTTGTATACCTCTGCTAAATCTCCCCCTCATTCTTCTACACTCTACAGAATAAAGTTCTAACCTATTCAACGTTTCCTCCCTGTAACATCCTTGTAAATTTGTCTGCATTAAATTCCATCTGCCAGTTTTCAGCCCATTTTCCCAGCTAGTTCAGATCCCACTGCAAGCTCTGATAGCCCTCACCCCCAATCTTGGGGACATCCGCAAACTTGCTGATCCAGCTTACCACATTATCGTCCAGATCGTTGATATAGATGACAAACAACAACAGACCCAAAACAGATCCCTGTGGCACACCACTAGTCACAGGCGTCCAGTTAGAGAGACAACCCTCCACTCTCTGGCTTCGTCCATAAAGCCAATGAACTAAAGTCCAATTTACTAACTCATCTTAAATGCCGAGCAACTGAAGCTTCTTGAGCAACCTCCCATACGGGACATTGTCAAAAGCCTTGCTAAAGTCCATGTGGAAAACAACCTTGCCTTCATCGACTTTCCTGGTAACTTCCTCAAAAAGCAGGCTAAGACTTCACAAAGCCATGGAGACCATCCTTAATCGGTCCAGGGACCCAGTGAACGGGATTCATGACTGTCCATCGTCATCCATCCACATCACTGGGCTCCAAAGCCCGAGTGCGGAGTGGATGCTTAAACTCCAACTCCACCACACCCCTACCCTCCAACCCTAATCTGAACTCCAACTCCACCACACCCCGACCCTCCAACCCTAATCTGACCAACTCCACCACACCCCTACCCTCCAACCCTAATCTGACCTCCAACTCCACCACACCCCTACCCTTCAGCCCTAATCTGACCTCCAACTCCACCACACCCCTACCCTCCAACCCTAATCTGACCTCCAACTCCCCCACACCCCTACGCTCCAACCCTAATCTGACCTCCAACTCCACCACACCCCTACCCTTCACCCCTAATCTGACCTCCAACTCCACCACACCCCTACCCTCCAACCCTAATCTGACCTCCAACTCCAACACACCCCTACCCTTCAACCCTAATCTGACCAACTCCACCACACCCCTACCCTCCAACCCTAACCTGACCTCCAACTCCACCACACCCCTACCCTCCAACCCTAAACTGACCTCCAACTCCACCACACCCCGACCCTCCAACCCTAATCTGACCTCCAACTCCACCACACCCCTACGCTCCAACCCTAATCTGACCTCCAACTCCACCACACCCCTACCCTTCAACCCTAATCTGACCAACTCCACCACACCCCTACCCTCCAACCCTAATCTGACCAACTCCACCACACCCCTACACTTCAACCCTAATCTGACCAACTCCACCACACCCCTACCCTTCAACCCTAATCTGACCAACTCCACCACACCCCTACCCTTCAACCCTAATCTGACCTCCAACTCCACCACACCCCTACCCTCCAACACTAATCTGACCAACTCCACCACACCCCTACCCTCCAACCCTAATCTGACCTCCAACTCCACCACACCCCTACCCTCCACCCCTAATCTGACCAACTCCACCACACCCCTACCCTTCAACCCTAATCTGACCTCCAACTCCACCACACCCCTACCCTCCAACCCTAATCTGACCAACTCCACCACACCCCTACCCTTCAACCCTAATCTGACCTCCAACTCCACCACACCCCTACCCTCCAACCCTAATCTGACCAACTCCACCACACCCCTACCCTTCAACCCTAATCTGACCTCCAACTCCACCACACCCCTACCCTCCAACCCTAATCTGACCAACTCCACCACACCCCGACCCTCCAACCCTAATCTGTCCTCCAACTCCACCACACCCCTACCCTCCAACCCTAATCGGACCAACTCCACCACACCCCTACCCTCCAACCCTAATCTGACCTCCAACTCCACCACACCCCTACCCTCCAACCCTAATCTGACCAACTCCACCACACCCCTACCCTTCAACCCTAATCTGACCTCCAACTCCACCACACCCCTACCCTCCAACCCTAATCTGACCTCCAACTCCACCACACCCCTACCCTCCAACCCTAATCTGACCTCCAACTCCACCACACCCCTACCCTCCAACCCTAATCTGACCTCCAACTCCACCACACCCCTACCCTCCAACCCTAATCTGACCTCCAACTCCCCCACACCCCTACCCTCCAACCCTAATCTGACCTCCAACTCCCCCACACCCCTACGCTCCAACCCTAATCTGACCTCCAACTCCACCACACCCCTACCCTTCACCCCTAATCTGACCTCCAACTCCACCACACCCCTACCCTCCAACCCTAATCTGACCTCCAACTCCAACACACCCCTACCCTTCAACCCTAATCTGACCAACTCCACCACACCCCTACCCTCCAACCCTAACCTGACCTCCAACTCGACCACACCCCTACCCTCCAACCCTAAACTGACCTCCAACTCCACCACACCCCGACCCTCCAACCCTAATCTGACCTCCAACTCCACCACACCCCTACGCTCCAACCCTAATCTGACCTCCAACTCCACCACACCCCTACCCTTCAACCCTAATCTGACCAACTCCACCACACCCCTACCCTCCAACCCTAATCTGACCAACTCCACCACACCCCTACACTTCAACCCTAATCTGACCAACTCCACCACACCCCTACCCTTCAACCCTAATCTGACCAACTCCACCACACCCCTACCCTTCAACCCTAATCTGACCTCCAACTCCACCACACCCCTACCCTCCAACACTAATCTGACCAACTCCACCACACCCCTACCCTCCAACCCTAATCTGACCTCCAACTCCACCACACCCCTACCCTCCAACCCTAATCTGACCAACTCCACCACACCCCTACCCTTCAACCCTAATCTGACCTCCAACTCCACCACACCCCTACCCTCCAACCCTAATCTGACCAACTCCACCACACCCCTACCCTTCAACCCTAATCTGACCTCCAACTCCACCACACCCCTACCCTCCAACCCTAATCTGACCAACTCCACCACACCCCTACCCTTCAACCCTAATCTGACCTCCAACTCCACCACACCCCTACCCTCCAACCCTAATCTGACCAACTCCACCACACCCCGACCCTCCAACCCTAATCTGTCCTCCAACTCCACCACACCCCTACCCTCCAACCCTAATCGGACCAACTCCACCACACCCCTACCCTCCAACCCTAATCTGACCTCCAACTCCACCACACCCCTACCCTCCAACCCTAATCTGACCAACTCCACCACACCCCTACCCTTCAACCCTAATCTGACCTCCAACTCCACCACACCCCTACCCTCCAACCCTAATCTGACCTCCAACTCCACCACACCCCTACCCTCCAACCCTAATCTGACCTCCAACTCCACCACACCCCTACCCTCCAACCCTAATCTGACCTCCAACTCCACCACACCCCTACCCTCCAACCCTAATCTGACCAACTCCACCACACCCCTACCCTTCAGCCCTAATCTGACCTCCAACTCCACCACACCCCTACCCTTCAGCCCTAATCTGACCTCCAACTCCACCACACCCCTACCCTCCAACCCTAATCTGACCTCCAACTCCACCACACCACTACGCTCCAACCCTAATCTGACCTCCAACTCCACCACACCCCTACCCTTCAACCCTAATCTGACCTCCAACTCCACCACACCCCTACCCTTCAACCGTAATCTGACCTCCAACTCCACCACACCCCTACCCTTCAACATTAATCTGACCTCCAACTCCACCACACCCCTACCCTTCAACCCTAATCTGACCTCCAACTCCACCACACCCCTACCCTCCAACCCTAATCTGACCGACTCCACCACACCCCTACGCTCCAACCCTAATCTGACCTCCATCTCCACCACACCCCTACCCTTCAACCCTAATCTGACCAACTCCACCACACACCTACCCTCCAACCCTAATCTGACCAACTCCACCACACCCCTACACTTCAACCCTAATCTGACCAACTCCACCACACCCCTACCCTTCAACCCTAATCTGACCAACTCCACCACACCCCTACCCTTCAACCCTAATCTGACCTCCAACTCCACCACACCCCTACCCTCCAACCCTAATCTGACCAACTCCACCACACCCCTACCCTCCAACCCTAATCTGACCTCCAACTCCACCACACCCCTACCCTCCAACCCTAATCTGACCAACTCCAACACACCCCTACCCTTCAACCCTAATCTGACCTCCAACTCCACCACACCCCTACCCTCCAACCCGAATCTGACCAACTCCACCACACCCCTACCCTTCAACCCTAATCTGACCTCCAACTCCACCACACCCCTACCCTCCAACCCTAATCTGACCAACTCCACCACACCCCTACCCTTCAACCCTAATCTGACCTCCAACTCCACCACACCCCTACCCTCCAACCCTAATCTGACCAACTCCACCACACCCCTACCCTCCAACCCTAATCTGACCTCCAACTCCACCACACCCCTACCCTCCAACCCTAATCTGACCAACTCCACCACACCCCTACCCTTCAACCCTAATCTGACCTCCAACTCCACCACACCCCTACCCTCCAACCCTAATCTGACCAACTCCACCACACCCCTACCCTTCAACCCTAATCTGACCTCCAACTCCACCACACCCCTACCCTCCAACACTAATCTGACCAACTCCACCACACCCCTACCCTTCAACCCTAATCTGACCTCCAACTCCACCACACCCCTACCCTCCAACCCTAATCTGACCAACTCCACCACACCCCGACCCTCCATCCCTAATCGGACCTCCAACTCCACCACACCCCTACCCTCCAACCCTAATCTGACCTCCAACTCCACCACACACCTACCCTCCAACCCTAATCTGACCTCCAACTCCACCACACCCCTACCCTTCAACCCTAATCTGACCTCCAACTCCACCACACCCCTACCCTCCAACCCTAATCTGACCAACTCCACCACACCCCTACCCTCCAACCCTAATCTGACCAACTCCACCACACCCCTACCCTCCAACCCTAATCTGACCTCCAACTCCACCACACCCCTACACTTCAACCCTAATCTGACCTCCAACTCCACCACACCCCTACCCTTCAACCCTAATTTGACCTCCAACTCCACCACACCCCTACCCTCCAACCCTAATCTGACCTCCAACTCCACCACACCCCTACCCTCCAACCCTAATCTGACCTCCAACTCCACCACACCCCTACCCTCCAACCCTAATCTGACCAACTCCACCACACCCCTACCCTTCAGCCCTAATCTGACCTCCAACTCCACCACACCCCTACCCTTCAGCCCTAATCTGACCTCCAACTCCACCACACCCCTACCCTCCAACCCTAATCTGACCTCCAACTCCACCACACCCCTACGCTCCAACCCTAATCTGACCTCCAACTCCACCACACCCCTACCCTTCAACCCTAATCTGACCTCCAACTCCACCACACCCCTACCCTTCAACCGTAATCTGACCTCCAACTCCACCACACCCCTACCCTTCAACATTAATCTGACCTCCAACTCCACCACACCCCTACCCTTCAACCCTAATCTGACCTCCAACTCCACCACACCCCTACCCTCCAACCCTAATCTGACCGACTCCACCACACCCCTACCCTCCAACCCTAATCTGACCTCCAACTCCACCACACCCCTACCCTCCAAACCTAATCAGACCTCCAACTCCACCACACCCCTACCCTCCAACCCTAATCTGACCTCCAACTCCACCACACCCCTACCCTTCAACCCTAATCTGACTAACTCCACCACACCCCTACGCTCCAACCCTAATCTGACCAACTCCACCACACTCCTACCCTCCAACCCTAATCTGACCAACTCCACCACACCCCTACCCTCCAACCCTAATCTGACCTCCAACTCCACCACACCCCTACCCTCCAACCCTAATCTGACCTCCAACTCCACCACACCCCTACCCTCCAACCCTAATCTGACCAACTCCACCACACCCCTACCCTCCAACCCTAATCTGACCAACTCCACCACACCCCTACCCTCCAACCCTAATCTGACCAACTCCACCACACCCCTACCCTCCAACCCTAATCTGACCTCCAACTCCACCACACCCCTACCCTCCAACCCTAATCGGACCAACTCCACCACACCCCTACCCTCCAACCCTAATCTGACCAACTCCACCACACCCCTACCCTCCAACCCTAATCTGACCTCCAACTCCACCACACTCCTACCCTCCAACCCTAATCTGACCAACTCCACCACACCCCTACCCTCCAACCCTAATCTGACCTCCAACTCCACCACACCCCTACCCTCCAACCCTAATCGGACCAACTCCACCACACCCCTACCCTTCAGCCCTAATCTGACCTCCAACTCCACCACACCCCTACCCTCCAACCCTAATCGGACCAACTCCACCACACCCCTACCCTCCAACCCTAATCTGACCTCCAACTCCACCACACCCCTACCCTCCAACCCTAATCTGACCTCCAACTCCACCACACCCCTACCCTCCAACCCTAATCTGACCAACTCCACCACACCCCTACCCTCCAACCCTAATCTGACCAACTCCACCACACCCCTACCCTCCAACCCTAATCGGACCAACTCCACCACACCCCTACCCTCCAACCCTAATCTGACCTCCAACTCCACCACACCCCTACCCTCGAACCCTAATCTGACCTCCAACTCCACCACACCCCTACCCTTCAACCCTAATCTGACTAACTCCACCACACCCCTACGCTCCAACCCTAATCTGACCAACTCCACCACACCCCTACCCTCCAACCCTAATCTGACCTCCAACTCCACCACACCCCTACACTCCAACCCTAATCTGACCTCCAACTCCACCACACCCCTACCCTCCAACCCTAATCTGACCAACTCCACCACACCCCTACCCACCAACCCTAATCTGACCAACTCCACCACACCCCTACCCTCCAACCCTAATCTGACCTCCAACTCCACCACACCCCTACCCTTCAGCCCTAATCTGACCTCCAACTCCACCACACCCCTACCCTTCAGCCCTAATCTGACCTCCAGCTCCACCACACCCCTACCCTCCAACCCTAATCTGACCAACACCACCACACCCCTACCCTCCAACCTTAATCTGACCAACTCCACCACACCCCTACCCTCCAACCCTAATCTGACCAACTCCACCACACCCCTACCCTCCAACCCTAATCGGACCAACTCCACCACACCCCTACCCTCCAACCCTAATCTGACCTCCAACTCCACCACACCCCTACCCTTCAGCCCTAATCTGACCTCCAACTCCACCACACCCCTACCCTTCAGCCCTAATCTGACCTCCAGCTCCACCACACCCCTACCCTCCAACCCTAATCCGACCAACTCCACCACACCCCTACCCTCCAACCCTAATCTGACCAACTCCACCACACCCCTACCCTTCAACACTAATCTGACCAACTTCACCACACCCCTACCCTCCAACCCTAATCTGACCTCCAACTCCACCACAACCCTACCCTCCAACCCTAATCTGACCTCCAACTCCACCACACCCCTACCCTCCAACCCTAATCTAACTCCACCACACCCCTACCCTCCAACCCTAATCTGACCAACTCCACCACACCCCTACCCTCCAACCCTAATCTGACCTCCAACTCCACCACACCCCTACCCTCCAACCCTAATCTGACCAACTCCACCACACCCCTACCCTTCAACCCTAATCTGACCAACTCCACCACACCCCTACCCTCCAACCCTAATCTGACCTCCAACTCCACCACACCCCTACCCTTCAACCCTAATCTGACTAACTCCACCACACCCCTACGCTCCAACCCTAATCTGACCAACTCCACCACACCCCTACCCTTCAAACCTAATCTGACCTCCAACTCCACCACACCCCTACCCTTCAACCCTAATCTGACTAACTCCACCACACCCCTACCATTCAACCCTAATCTGACCTCCAACTCCACCACACCCCTACCCTCCAACCCTAATCTGACCTCCAACTCCACCACACCCCTACCCTCCAACCCTAATCTGACCAACTCCACCACACCCCTACCCTTCAGCCCTAATCTGACCTCCAACTCCACCACACCCCTACCCTACAACCCTAATCTGACCGACTCCACCACACCCCTACCCTCCAACCCTAATCTGACCTCCAACTCCACCACACCCCTACCCTCCAACCCTAATCTGACCTCCAACTCCACCACACCCCTACCCTCCAACCCTAATCTGACCTCCAACTCCACCCCTACCCTCCAACCCTAATCTGACCAACTCCACCACACCCCTACCCTTCAGCCCTAATCTGACCTCCAACTCCACCACACCCCTACCCTACAACCCTAATCTGACCTCCAACTCCACCACACCCCTACCCTCCAACCCTAATCTGACCAACTCCTCCACACCCCTACCCTCCAACCCTAATCTGACCTCCAACTCCACCACACCCCTACCCTCCAACCCTAATCTGACCTCCAACTCCACCACACCCCTACCCTACAACCCTAATCTGACCTCCAACTCCACCACACCCCTACCCTCCAACCCTAATCTGACCAACTCCACCACACCCCTACCCTCCAACCCTAATCTGACCAACTCCACCACACCCCTACCCTCCAACCCTAATCTGACCAACTCCACCACACCCCTACCCTCCAACCCTAATCTGACCAACTCCACCACACCCCTACCCTCCAACCCTAATCTGACCTCCAACTCCACCACACCCCTACCCTCCAACCCTAATCGGACCAACTCCACCACACCCCTACCCTCCAACCCTAATCTGACCAACTCCACCACACCCCTACCCTCCAACCCTAATCTGACCTCCAACTCCACCACACTCCTACCCTCCAACCCTAATCTGACCAACTCCAACACACCCCTACCCTCCAACCCTAATCTGACCTCCAACTCCACCACACCCCTACCCTCCAACCCCAATCGGACCAACTCCACCACACCCCTACCCTTCAGCCCTAATCTGACCTCCAACTCCACCACACCCCTACCCTCCAACCCTAATCGGACCAACTCCACCACACCCCTACCCTCCAACCCTAATCTGACCTCCAACTCCACCACACCCCTACCCTCCAACCCTAATCTGACCTCCAACTCCACCACACCCCTACCCTCCAACCCTAATCTGACCTCCAACTCCACCACACCCCTACCCTCCAACCCTAATCTGACCAACTCCACCACACCCCTACCCACCAACCCTAATCTGACCAACTCCACCACACCCCTACCCTCCAACCCTAATCTGACCAACTCCACCACACCCCTACCCTCCAACCCTAATCGGACCAACTCCACCACACCCCTACCCTCCAACCCTAATCTGACCTCCAACTCCACCACACCCCTACCCTCCAACCCTAATCTGACCTCCAACTCCACCACACCCCTACGCTCCAACCCTAATCTGACCAACTCCACCACACCCCTACCCTCCAACCCTAATCTGACCTCCAACTCCACCACACCCCTACCCTCCAACCCTAATCTGACCTCCAACTCCACCACACCCCTACCCTCCAACCCTAATCTGACCAACTCCACCACACCCCTACCCTCCAACCCTAATCTGACCAACTCCACCACACCCCTACCCTCCAACCCTAATCTGACCTCCAACTCCACCACACCCCTACCCTTCAGCCCTAATCTGACCTCCAACTCCACCACACCCCTACCCTTCAGCCCTAATCTGACCTCCAGCTCCACCACACCCCTACCCTCCAACCCTAATCTGACCAACTCCACCACACCCCTACCCTCCAACCCTAATCTGACCAACTCCACCACACCCCTACCCTCCAACCCTAATCTGACCAACTCCACCACACCCCTACCCTCCAACCCTAATCTGACCAACTCCACCACACCCCTACCCTCCAACCCTAATCTGACCTCCAACTCCACCACACCCCTACCCTTCAGCCCTAATCTGACCTCCAACTCCACCACACCCCTACCCTTCAGCCCTAATCTGACCTCCAGCTCCACCACACCCCTACCCTCCAACCCTAATCGGACCAACTCCACCACACCCCTACCCTCCAACCCTAATCTGACCAACTCCACCACACCCCTACCCTTCAACACTAATCTGACCAACTTCACCACACCCCTACCCTCCAACCCTAATCTGACCTCCAACTCCACCACAACCCTACCCTCCAACCCTAATCTGACCTCCAACTCCACCACACCCCTACCCTCCAACCCTAATCTAACTCCACCACACCCCTACCCTCCAACCCTAATCTGACCAACTCCACCACACCCCTACCCTCCAACCCTAATCTGACCTCCAACTCCACCACACCCCTACCCTCCAACCCTAATCTGACCAACTCCACCACACCCCTACCCTTCAACCCTAATCTGACCAACTCCACCACACCCCTACCCTCCAACCCTAATCTGACCTCCAACTCCACCACACCCCTACCCTTCAACCCTAATCTGACTAACTCCACCACACCCCTACGCTCCAACCCTAATCTGACCAACTCCACCACACCCCTACCCTTCAAACCTAATCTGACCTCCAACTCCACCACACCCCTACCCTTCAACCCTAATCTGACTAACTCCACCACACCCCTACCATTCAACCCTAATCTGACCTCCAACTCCACCACACCCCTACCCTCCAACCCTAATCTGACCTCCAACTCCACCACACCCCTACCCTCCAACCCTAATCTGACCAACTCCACCACACCCCTACCCTTCAGCCCTAATCTGACCTCCAACTCCACCACACCCCTACCCTACAACCCTAATCTGACCGACTCCACCACACCCCTACCCTCCAACCCTAATCTGACCTCCAACTCCACCACACCCCTACCCTCCAACCCTAATCTGACCTCCAACTCCACCACACCCTACCCTCCAACCCTAATCTGACCTCCAACTCCACCCCTACCCTCCAACCCTAATCTGACCAACTCCACCACACCCCTACCCTTCAGCCCTAATCTGACCAACTCCACCACACCCCTACCCTACAACCCTAATCTGACCTCCAACTCCACCACACCCCTACCCTCCAACCCTAATCTGACCAACTCCACCACACCCCTACCCTCCAACCCTAATCTGACCAACACCTCCACACCCCTACCCTCCAACCCTAATCTGACCTCCAACTCCACCACACCCCTACCCTCCAACCCTAATCTGTCCTCCAACTCCACCACACCCCTACCCTACAACCCTAATCTGACCTCCAACTCCACCACACCCCTACCCTCCAACCCTAATCTGACCAACTCCACCACACACCTACCCTCCAACCCTAATCTGACCTCCAACTCCACCACACCCCTACCCTCCAACCCTAATCTGACCTCCAACTCCACCACACCCCTACCCTACAACCCTAATCTGACCTCGAACTCCACCACACCCCTACCCTCCAACCCTAATCTGACCAACTCCACCACACCCCTACCCTCCAACCCTAATCTGACCAACTCCACCACACCCCTACCCTCCAACCCTAATCTGACCTCCAACTCCACCACACCCCTACCCTCCAACCCTAATCTGACCTCCAACTCCACCACACCCCTACCCTCCAACCCTAATCTGACCAACTCCACCACACCCCTACCCTCCAACCCTAATCTGACCAACTCCACCACACCACTACCCTCCAACCCTAATCTGACCTCCAACTCCACCACACCCCTACCCTTCAGCCCTAATCTGACCTCCAACTCCACCACACCCCTACCCTTCAGCCCTAATCTGACCTCCAACTCCACCACGCCCCTACCCTCCAACCCTAATCTGACCAACTCCACCACACCCCGACCCTCCAACCCTAATCTGACCAACTCCACCACACCCCTACCCTCCAACCCTAATCTGACCTCCAACTCCACCACACCCCTACCCTCCAACCCTAATCTGACCTCCAACTCCACCACACCCCTACCCTACAACCCTAATCTGACCTCCAACTCCACCACACCCCTACCCTCCAACCCTAATCTGACCAACTCCACCACACACCTACCCTCCAACCCTAATCTGACCTCCAACTCCACCACACCCCTACCCTCCAACCCTAATCTGACCTCCAACTCCACCACACCCCTACCCTACAACCCTAATCTGACCTCGAACTCCACCACACCCCTACCCTCCAACCCTAATCTGACCAACTCCACCACACCCCTACCCTCCAACCCTAATCTGACCAACTCCACCACACCCCTACCCTCCAACCCTAATCTGACCTCCAACTCCACCACACCCCTACCCTCCAACCCTAATCTGACCTCCAACTCCACCACACCCCTACCCTCCAACCCTAATCTGACCAACTCCACCACACCCCTACCCTCCAACCCTAATCTGACCAACTCCACCACACCACTACCCTCCAACCCTAATCTGACCTCCAACTCCACCACACCCCTACCCTTCAGCCCTAATCTGACCTCCAACTCCACCACACCCCTACCCTTCAGCCCTAATCTGACCTCCAACTCCACCACGCCCCTACCCTCCAACCCTAATCTGACCAACTCCACCACACCCCGACCCTCCAACCCTAATCTGACCAACTCCACCACACCCCTACCCTCCAACCCTAATCTGACCTCCAACTCCACCACACCCCTACCCTCCAACCCTAATCTGACCTCCAACTCCACCACACCCCTACCCTCCAACCCTAATCTGACCTCCAACTCCACCACACCCCTACCCTACAACCCTAATCTGACCTCGAACTCCACCACACCACTACCCTCCAACCCTAATCTGACCTCCAACTCCACCACACCCCTACCCTCCAACCCTAATCTGACCTCCAACTCCACCACACCCCTACCCTACAACCCTAATCTGACCTCGAACTCCACCACACCCCTACCCTCCAACCCTAATCTGACCAACTCCACCACACCCCTACCCTCCAACCCTAATCTGACCAACTCCACCACACCCCTACCCTCCAACCCTAATCTGACCTCCAACTCCACCACACCCCTACCCTCCAACCCTAATCTGACCTCCAACTCCACCACACCCCTACCCTCCAACCCTAATCTGACCAACTCCACCACACCCCTACCCTCCAACCCTAATCTGACCAACTCCACCACACCACTACCCTCCAACCCTAATCTGACCTCCAACTCCACCACACCCCTACCCTTCAGCCCTAATCTGACCTCCAACTCCACCACACCCCTACCCTTCAGCCCTAATCTGACCTCCAACTCCACCACGCCCCTACCCTCCAACCCTAATCTGACCAACTCCACCACACCCCGACCCTCCAACCCTAATCTGACCAACTCCACCACACCCCTACCCTCCAACCCTAATCTGACCTCCAACTCCACCACACCCCTACCCTCCAACCCTAATCTGACCTCCAACTCCACCACACCCCTACCCTCCAACCCTAATCTGACCTCCAACTCCACCACACCCCTACCCTCCAACCCTAATCTGACCAACTCCACCACACTCCTACCCTCCAACCCTAATCTGACCAACTCCACCACACCCCTACCCTCCAACCCTAATCTGACCTCCAACTCCACCACACCCCTACCCTCCAACCCTAATCTGACCAACTCCACCACACCCCTACCCTCCAACCCTAATCTGACCAACTCCACCACACTCCTACCCTCCAACCCTAATCTGACCAACTCCACCACACCCCTACCCTCCAACCCTAATCTGACCTCCAACTCCACCACACCCCTACCCTCCAACCCTAATCTGACCTCCAACTCCACCACACCCCTACCCTCCAACCCTAATCTGACCAACTCCACCACACCCTTACCCTCCAACCCTAATCTGACCAACTTCACCACACCCCTACCCTTCAACACTAATCTGACCTCCAACTCCACCACACCCCTACCCTTCAACCCTAATCTGACATCCAACTCCACCACACCCCTACACTCCAACCCTAATCTGACCAACTCCACCACACCCCTACCCTTCAACACTAATCTGACCAACTTCACCACACCCCTACCCTCCAACCCTAATCTGACCTCCAACTCCACCACACCCCTACCCTCCAACCCTAATCTGACTAACTCCACCACACCCCTACCCTCCAACCCTAATCTGACCAACTCCACCACACCCCTACCCTCCAACCCTAATCTGACCAACTCCACCACACCCCTACCCTCCAACCCTAATCTGACCTCCAACTCCACCAAACCCCTACCCTTCAACCCTAATCTGACCAACTCCACCACACCCCTACCCTCCAACCCTAATCTGACCTCCAACTCCACCACAACCCTACCCTCCAACCCTAATCTGACTAACTCCACCACACCCCTACCCTCCAACCCTAATCTGACCAACTCCACCACACCCCTACCCTCCAACCCTAATCTGACCTCCAACTCCACCAAACCCCTACCCTTCAACCCTAATCTGACCAACTCCACCACACCCCTACCCTCCAACCCTAATCTGACCTCCAACTCCACCACAACCCTACCCTCCAACCCTAATCTGACCTCCAACTCCACCACACCCCTACCCTTCAGCCCTAATCTGACCTCCAACTCCACCACACCCCTACCCTCCAACCCTAATCTGACCAACTCCACCACACCCCTACCCTTCAACCCTAATCTGACCAACTTCACCACACCCCTACCCTCCAACCCTAATCTGACCTCCAACTCCACCACACCCCTACCCTCCAACCCTAATCTGACCTCCAACTCCACCACACCCCTACCCTCCAACCCTAATCTGACTAACTCCACCACACCCCTACCCTTCAACCCTAATCTGACCTCCAACTCCACCACACCCCTACCCTCCAACCCTAATCTGACCTCCAACTCCACCACACCCCTACCCTCCAACCCTAATCTGACCAACTCCACCACACTCCTACCCTCCAACCCTAATCTGACCAACTCCACCACACCCCTACCCTCCAACCCTAATCTGACCTCCAACTCCACCACACCCCTACCCTCCAACCCTAATCTGACCAACTCCACCACACCCCTACCCTCCAACCCTAATCTGACCAACTCCACCACACTCCTACCCTCCAACCCTAATCTGACCAACTCCACCACACCCCTACCCTCCAATCCTAATCTGACCTCCAACTCCACCACACCCCTACCCTCCAACCCTAATCTGACCTCCAACTCCACCACACCCCTACCCTCCAACCCTAATCTGACCAACTCCACCACACCCCTACCCTCCAACCCTAATCTGACCAACTTCACCACACCCCTACCCTTCAACCCTAATCTGACCTCCAACTCCACCACACCCCTACCCTTCAACCCTAATCTGACCTCCAACTCCACCACACCCCTACACTCCAACCCTAATCTGACCAACTCCACCACACCCCTACCCTTCAACACTAATCTGACCAACTTCACCACACCCCTACCCTCCAACCCTAATCTGACCTCCAACTCCACCACACCCCTACCCTCCAACCCTAATCTGACTAACTCCACCACACCCCTACCCTCCAACCCTAATCTGACCAACTCCACCACACCCCTACCCTCCAACCCTAATCTGACCAACTCCACCACACCCCTACCCTCCAACCCTAATCTGAACTCCAACTCCACCAAACCCCTACCCTTCAACCCTAATCTGACCAACTCCACCACACCCCTACCCTTCAGCCCTAATCTGACCTCCAACTCCACCACACCCCTACCCTTCAGCCCTAATCTGACCTCCAACTCCACCACACCCCTACCCTCCAACCCTAATCTGACCTCCAACTCCACCACACCCCTACGCTCCAACCCTAATCTGACCTCCAACTCCACCACACCCCTACCCTTCAACCCTAATCTGACCTCCAACTCCACCACACCCCTACCCTTCAACCGTAATCTGACCTCCAACTCCACCACACCCCTACCCTTCAACATTAATCTGACCTCCAACTCCACCACACCCCTACCCTTCAACCCTAATCTGACCTCCAACTCCACCACACCCCTACCCTCCAACCCTAATCTGACCGACTCCACCACACCCCTACCCTCCAACCCTAATCTGACCTCCAACTCCACCACACCCCTACCCTCCAAACCTAATCAGACCTCCAACTCCACCACACCCCTACCCTCCAACCCTAATCTGACCTCCAACTCCACCACACCCCTACCCTTCAACCCTAATCTGACTAACTCCACCACACCCCTACGCTCCAACCCTAATCTGACCAACTCCACCACACTCCTACCCTCCAACCCTAATCTGACCAACTCCACCACACCCCTACCCTCCAACCCTAATCTGACCTCCAACTCCACCACACCCCTACCCTCCAACCCTAATCTGACCTCCAACTCCACCACACCCCTACCCTCCAACCCTAATCTGACCAACTCCACCACACCCCTACCCTCCAACCCTAATCTGACCAACTCCACCACACCCCTACCCTCCAACCCTAATCTGACCAACTCCACCACACCCCTACCCTCCAACCCTAATCTGACCTCCAACTCCACCACACCCCTACCCTCCAACCCTAATCGGACCAACTCCACCACACCCCTACCCTCCAACCCTAATCTGACCAACTCCACCACACCCCTACCCTCCAACCCTAATCTGACCTCCAACTCCACCACACTCCTACCCTCCAACCCTAATCTGACCAACTCCACCACACCCCTACCCTCCAACCCTAATCTGACCTCCAACTCCACCACACCCCTACCCTCCAACCCTAATCGGACCAACTCCACCACACCCCTACCCTTCAGCCCTAATCTGACCTCCAACTCCACCACACCCCTACCCTCCAACCCTAATCGGACCAACTCCACCACACCCCTACCCTCCAACCCTAATCTGACCTCCAACTCCACCACACCCCTACCCTCCAACCCTAATCTGACCTCCAACTCCACCACACCCCTACCCTCCAACCCTAATCTGACCAACTCCACCACACCCCTACCCTCCAACCCTAATCTGACCAACTCCACCACACCCCTACCCTCCAACCCTAATCGGACCAACTCCACCACACCCCTACCCTCCAACCCTAATCTGACCTCCAACTCCACCACACCCCTACCCTCGAACCCTAATCTGACCTCCAACTCCACCACACCCCTACCCTTCAACCCTAATCTGACTAACTCCACCACACCCCTACGCTCCAACCCTAATCTGACCAACTCCACCACACCCCTACCCTCCAACCCTAATCTGACCTCCAACTCCACCACACCCCTACACTCCAACCCTAATCTGACCTCCAACTCCACCACACCCCTACCCTCCAACCCTAATCTGACCAACTCCACCACACCCCTACCCACCAACCCTAATCTGACCAACTCCACCACACCCCTACCCTCCAACCCTAATCTGACCTCCAACTCCACCACACCCCTACCCTTCAGCCCTAATCTGACCTCCAACTCCACCACACCCCTACCCTTCAGCCCTAATCTGACCTCCAGCTCCACCACACCCCTACCCTCCAACCCTAATCTGACCAACACCACCACACCCCTACCCTCCAACCCTAATCTGACCAACTCCACCACACCCCTACCCTCCAACCCTAATCTGACCAACTCCACCACACCCCTACCCTCCAACCCTAATCTGACCAACTCCACCACACCCCTACCCTCCAACCCTAATCTGACCTCCAACTCCACCACACCCCTACCCTTCAGCCCTAATCTGACCTCCAACTCCACCACACCCCTACCCTTCAGCCCTAATCTGACCTCCAGCTCCACCACACCCCTACCCTCCAACCCTAATCGGACCAACTCCACCACACCCCTACCCTCCAACCCTAATCTGACCAACTCCACCACACCCCTACCCTTCAACACTAATCTGACCAACTTCACCACACCCCTACCCTCCAACCCTAATCTGACCTCCAACTCCACCACAACCCTACCCTCCAACCCTAATCTGACCTCCAACTCCACCACACCCCTACCCTCCAACCCTAATCTAACTCCACCACACCCCTACCCTCCAACCCTAATCTGACCAACTCCACCACACCCCTACCCTCCAACCCTAATCTGACCTCCAACTCCACCACACCCCTACCCTCCAACCCTAATCTGACCAACTCCACCACACCCCTACCCTTCAACCCTAATCTGACCAACTCCACCACACCCCTACCCTCCAACCCTAATCTGACCTCCAACTCCACCACACCCCTACCCTTCAACCCTAATCTGACTAACTCCACCACACCCCTACGCTCCAACCCTAATCTGACCAACTCCACCACACCCCTACCCTTCAAACCTAATCTGACCTCCAACTCCACCACACCCCTACCCTTCAACCCTAATCTGACTAACTCCACCACACCCCTACCATTCAACCCTAATCTGACCTCCAACTCCACCACACCCCTACCCTCCAACCCTAATCTGACCTCCAACTCCACCACACCCCTACCCTCCAACCCTAATCTGACCAACTCCACCACACCCCTACCCTTCAGCCCTAATCTGACCTCCAACTCCACCACACCCCTACCCTACAACCCTAATCTGACCGACTCCACCACACCCCTACCCTCCAACCCTAATCTGACCTCCAACTCCACCACACCCCTACCCTCCAACCCTAATCTGACCTCCAACTCCACCACACCCCTACCCTCCAACCCTAATCTGACCTCCAACTCCACCCCTACCCTCCAACCCTAATCTGACCAACTCCACCACACCCCTACCCTTCAGCCCTAATCTGACCTCCAACTCCACCACACCCCTACCCTACAACCCTAATCTGACCTCCAACTCCACCACACCCCTACCCTCCAACCCTAATCTGACCAACTCCTCCACACCCCTACCCTCCAACCCTAATCTGACCTCCAACTCCACCACACCCCTACCCTCCAACCCTAATCTGACCTCCAACTCCACCACACCCCTACCCTACAACCCTAATCTGACCTCCAACTCCACCACACCCCTACCCTCCAACCCTAATCTGACCAACTCCACCACACCCCTACCCTCCAACCCTAATCTGACCAACTCCACCACACCCCTACCCTCCAACCCTAATCTGACCAACTCCACCACACCCCTACCCTCCAACCCTAATCTGACCAACTCCACCACACCCCTACCCTCCAACCCTAATCTGACCTCCAACTCCACCACACCCCTACCCTCCAACCCTAATCGGACCAACTCCACCACACCCCTACCCTCCAACCCTAATCTGACCAACTCCACCACACCCCTACCCTCCAACCCTAATCTGACCTCCAACTCCACCACACTCCTACCCTCCAACCCTAATCTGACCAACTCCAACACACCCCTACCCTCCAACCCTAATCTGACCTCCAACTCCACCACACCCCTACCCTCCAACCCCAATCGGACCAACTCCACCACACCCCTACCCTTCAGCCCTAATCTGACCTCCAACTCCACCACACCCCTACCCTCCAACCCTAATCGGACCAACTCCACCACACCCCTACCCTCCAACCCTAATCTGACCTCCAACTCCACCACACCCCTACCCTCCAACCCTAATCTGACCTCCAACTCCACCACACCCCTACCCTCCAACCCTAATCTGACCAACTCCACCACACCCCTACCCACCAACCCTAATCTGACCAACTCCACCACACCCCTACCCTCCAACCCTAATCTGACCAACTCCACCACACCCCTACCCTCCAACCCTAATCGGACCAACTTCACCACACCCCTACCCTCCAACCCTAATCTGACCTCCAACTCCACCACACCCCTACCCTCCAACCCTAATCTGACCTCCAACTCCACCACACCCCTACGCTCCAACCCTAATCTGACCAACTCCACCACACCCCTACCCTCCAACCCTAATCTGACCTCCAACTCCACCACACCCCTACCCTCCAACCCTAATCTGACCTCCAACTCCACCACACCCCTACCCTCCAACCCTAATCTGACCAACTCCACCACACCCCTACCCTCCAACCCTAATCTGACCAACTCCACCACACCCCTACCCTCCAACCCTAATCTGACCTCCAACTCCACCACACCCCTACCCTTCAGCCCTAATCTGACCTCCAACTCCACCACACCCCTACCCTTCAGCCCTAATCTGACCTCCAGCTCCACCACACCCCTACCCTCCAACCCTAATCTGACCAACTCCACCACACCCCTACCCTCCAACCCTAATCTGACCAACTCCACCACACCCCTACCCTCCAACCCTAATCTGACCAACTCCACCACACCCCTACCCTCCAACCCTAATCTGACCAACTCCACCACACCCCTACCCTCCAACCCTAATCTGACCTCCAACTCCACCACACCCCTACCCTTCAGCCCTAATCTGACCTCCAACTCCACCACACCCCTACCCTTCAGCCCTAATCTGACCTCCAGCTCCACCACACCCCTACCCTCCAACCCTAATCGGACCAACTCCACCACACCCCTACCCTCCAACCCTAATCTGACCAACTCCACCACACCCCTACCCTTCAACACTAATCTGACCAACTTCACCACACCCCTACCCTCCAACCCTAATCTGACCTCCAACTCCACCACAACCCTACCCTCCAACCCTAATCTGACCTCCAACTCCACCACACCCCTACCCTCCAACCCTAATCTAACTCCACCACACCCCTACCCTCCAACCCTAATCTGACCAACTCCACCACACCCCTACCCTCCAACCCTAATCTGACCTCCAAC
The DNA here is from genome assembly GCF_030144855.1 of Hypanus sabinus. Taxonomy (NCBI): domain Eukaryota; kingdom Metazoa; phylum Chordata; class Chondrichthyes; order Myliobatiformes; family Dasyatidae; genus Hypanus; species Hypanus sabinus. Next base: position 549,991 of record NC_082736.1, read on the forward strand.
TCCACCACACCCCTACCCTCCAACCCTAATCTGACCAACTCCACCACACCCCTACCCTTCAACCCTAATCTGACCAACTCCACCACACCCCTACCCTCCAACCCTAATCTGACCTCCAACTCCACCACACCCCTACCCTTCAACCCTAATCTGACTAACTCCACCACACCCCTACGCTCCAACCCTAATCTGACCAACTCCACCACACCCCTACCCTTCAAACCTAATCTGACCTCCAACTCCACCACACCCCTACCCTTCAACCCTAATCTGACTAACTCCACCACACCCCTACCATTCAACCCTAATCTGACCTCCAACTCCACCACACCCCTACCCTCCAACCCTAATCTGACCTCCAACTCCACCACACCCCTACCCTCCAACCCTAATCTGACCAACTCCACCACACCCCTACCCTTCAGCCCTAATCTGACCTCCAACTCCACCACACCCCTACCCTACAACCCTAATCTGACCGACTCCACCACACCCCTACCCTCCAACCCTAATCTGACCTCCAACTCCACCACACCCCTACCCTCCAACCCTAATCTGACCTCCAACTCCACCACACCCTACCCTCCAACCCTAATCTGACCTCCAACTCCACCCCTACCCTCCAACCCTAATCTGACCAACTCCACCACACCCCTACCCTTCAGCCCTAATCTGACCAACTCCACCACACCCCTACCCTACAACCCTAATCTGACCTCCAACTCCACCACACCCCTACCCTCCAACCCTAATCTGACCAACTCCACCACACCCCTACCCTCCAACCCTAATCTGACCAACACCTCCACACCCCTACCCTCCAACCCTAATCTGACCTCCAACTCCACCACACCCCTACCCTCCAACCCTAATCTGTCCTCCAACTCCACCACACCCCTACCCTACAACCCTAATCTGACCTCCAACTCCACCACACCCCTACCCTCCAACCCTAATCTGACCAACTCCACCACACACCTACCCTCCAACCCTAATCTGACCTCCAACTCCACCACACCCCTACCCTCCAACCCTAATCTGACCTCCAACTCCACCACACCCCTACCCTACAACCCTAATCTGACCTCGAACTCCACCACACCCCTACCCTCCAACCCTAATCTGACCAACTCCACCACACCCCTACCCTCCAACCCTAATCTGACCAACTCCACCACACCCCTACCCTCCAACCCTAATCTGACCTCCAACTCCACCACACCCCTACCCTCCAACCCTAATCTGACCTCCAACTCCACCACACCCCTACCCTCCAACCCTAATCTGACCAACTCCACCACACCCCTACCCTCCAACCCTAATCTGACCAACTCCACCACACCCCTACCCTCCAACCCTAATCTGACCTCCAACTCCACCACAACCCTACCCTCCAACCCTAATCTGACCTCCAACTCCACCACACCCCTACCCTCCAACCCTAATCTAACTCCACCACACCCCTACCCTCCAACCCTAATCTGACCAACTCCACCACACCCCTACCCTCCAACCCTAATCTGACCTCCAACTCCACCACACCCCTACCCTCCAACCCTAATCTGACCAACTCCACCACACCCCTACCCTTCAACCCTAATCTGACCAACTCCACCACACCCCTACCCTCCAACCCTAATCTGACCTCCAACTCCACCACACCCCTACCCTTCAACCCTAATCTGACTAACTCCACCACACCCCTACGCTCCAACCCTAATCTGACCAACTCCACCACACCCCTACCCTTCAAACCTAATCTGACCTCCAACTCCACCACACCCCTACCCTTCAACCCTAATCTGACTAACTCCACCACACCCCTACCATTCAACCCTAATCTGACCTCCAACTCCACCACACCCCTACCCTCCAACCCTAATCTGACCTCCAACTCCACCACACCCCTACCCTCCAACCCTAATCTGACCAACTCCACCACACCCCTACCCTTCAGCCCTAATCTGACCTCCAACTCCACCACACCCCTACCCTACAACCCTAATCTGACCGACTCCACCACACCCCTACCCTCCAACCCTAATCTGACCTCCAACTCCACCACACCCCTACCCTCCAACCCTAATCTGACCTCCAACTCCACCACACCCTACCCTCCAACCCTAATCTGACCTCCAACTCCACCCCTACCCTCCAACCCTAATCTGACCAACTCCACCACACCCCTACCCTTCAGCCCTAATCTGACCAACTCCACCACACCCCTACCCTACAACCCTAATCTGACCTCCAACTCCACCACACCCCTACCCTCCAACCCTAATCTGACCAACTCCACCACACCCCTACCCTCCAACCCTAATCTGACCAACACCTCCACACCCCTACCCTCCAACCCTAATCTGACCTCCAACTCCACCACACCCCTACCCTCCAACCCTAATCTGTCCTCCAACTCCACCACACCCCTACCCTACAACCCTAATCTGACCTCCAACTCCACCACACCCCTACCCTCCAACCCTAATCTGACCAACTCCACCACACACCTACCCTCCAACCCTAATCTGACCTCCAACTCCACCACACCCCTACCCTCCAACCCTAATCTGACCTCCAACTCCACCACACCCCTACCCTACAACCCTAATCTGACCTCGAACTCCACCACACCCCTACCCTCCAACCCTAATCTGACCAACTCCACCACACCCCTACCCTCCAACCCTAATCTGACCAACTCCACCACACCCCTACCCTCCAACCCTAATCTGACCTCCAACTCCACCACACCCCTACCCTCCAACCCTAATCTGACCTCCAACTCCACCACACCCCTACCCTCCAACCCTAATCTGACCAACTCCACCACACCCCTACCCTCCAACCCTAATCTGACCAACTCCACCACACCACTACCCTCCAACCCTAATCTGACCTCCACCACACCCCTACCCTTCAGCCCTAATCTGACCTCCAACTCCACCACACCCCTACCCTTCAGCCCTAATCTGACCTCCAACTCCACCACGCCCCTACCCTCCAACCCTAATCTGACCAACTCCACCACACCCCGACCCTCCAACCCTAATCTGACCAACTCCACCACACCCCTACCCTCCAACCCTAATCTGACCTCCAACTCCACCACACCCCTACCCTCCAACCCTAATCTGACCTCCAACTCCACCACACCCCTACCCTCCAACCCTAATCTGACCTCCAACTCCACCACACCCCTACCCTCCAACCCTAATCTGACCAACTCCACCACACTCCTACCCTCCAACCCTAATCTGACCAACTCCACCACACCCCTACCCTCCAACCCTAATCTGACCTCCAACTCCACCACACCCCTACCCTCCAACCCTAATCTGACCAACTCCACCACACCCCTACCCTCCAACCCTAATCTGACCAACTCCACCACACTCCTACCCTCCAACCCTAATCTGACCAACTCCACCACACCCCTACCCTCCAACCCTAATCTGACCTCCAACTCCACCACACCCCTACCCTCCAACCCTAATCTGACCTCCAACTCCACCACACCCCTACCCTCCAACCCTAATCTGACCAACTCCACCACACCCTTACCCTCCAACCCTAATCTGACCAACTTCACCACACCCCTACCCTTCAACCCTAATCTGACCTCCAACTCCACCACACCCCTACCCTTCAACCCTAATCTGACCTCCAACTCCACCACACCCCTACACTCCAACCCTAATCTGACCAACTCCACCACACCCCTACCCTTCAACACTAATCTGACCAACTTCACCACACCCCTACCCTCCAACCCTAATCTGACCTCCAACTCCACCACACCCCTACCCTCCAACCCTAATCTGACTAACTCCACCACACCCCTACCCTCCAACCCTAATCTGACCAACTCCACCACACCCCTACCCTCCAACCCTAATCTGACCAACTCCACCACACCCCTACCCTCCAACCCTAATCTGACCTCCAACTCCACCAAACCCCTACCCTTCAACCCTAATCTGACCAACTCCACCACACCCCTACCCTCCAACCCTAATCTGACCTCCAACTCCACCACAACCCTACCCTCCAACCCTAATCTGACTAACTCCACCACACCCCTAACCTCCAACCCTAATCTGACCAACTCCACCACACCCCTACCCTCCAACCCTAATCTGACCTCCAACTCCACCAAACCCCTACCCTTCAACCCTAATCTGACCAACTCCACCACACCCCTACCCTCCAACCCTAATCTGACCTCCAACTCCACCACAACCCTACCCTCCAACCCTAATCTGACCTCCAACTCCACCACACCCCTACCCTTCAGCCCTAATCTGACCTCCAACTCCACCACACCCCTACCCTCCAACCCTAATCTGACCAACTCCACCACACCCCTACCCTTCAACCCTAATCTGACCAACTTCACCACACCCCTACCCTCCAACCCTAATCTGACCTCCAACTCCACCACACCCCTACCCTCCAACCCTAATCTGACCTCCAACTCCACCACACCCCTACCCTCCAACCCTAATCTGACTAACTCCACCACACCCCTACCCTTCAACCCTAATCTGACCTGCAACTCCACCACACCCCTACCCTCCAACCCTAATCTGACCTCCAACTCCACCACACCCCTACCCTCCAACCCTAATCTGACCAACTCCACCACACTCCTACCCTCCAACCCTAATCTGACCAACTCCACCACACCCCTACCCTCCAACCCTAATCTGACCTCCAACTCCACCACACCCCTACCCTCCAACCCTAATCTGACCAACTCCACCACACCCCTACCCTCCAACCCTAATCTGACCAACTCCACCACACTCCTACCCTCCAACCCTAATCTGACCAACTCCACCACACCCCTACCCTCCAACCCTAATCTGACCTCCAACTCCACCACACCCCTACCCTCCAACCCTAATCTGACCTCAAAGTCCACCACACCCCTACCCTCCAACCCTAATCTGACCAACTCCACCACACCCCTACCCTCCAACCCTAATCTGACCAACTTCACCACACCCCTACCCTTCAACCCTAATCTGACCTCCAACTCCACCACACCCCTACCCTTCAACCCTAATCTGACCTCCAACTCCACCACACCCCTACACTCCAACCCTAATCTGACCAACTCCACCACACCCCTACCCTTCAACACTAATCTGACCAACTTCACCACACCCCTACCCTCCAACCCTAATCTGACCTCCAACTCCACCACACCCCTACCCTCCAACCCTAATCTGACTAACTCCACCACACCCCTACCCTCCAACCCTAATCTGACCAACTCCACCACACCCCTACCCTCCAACCCTAATCTGACCAACTCCACCACACCCCTACCCTCCAACCCTAATCTGACCTCCAACTCCACCAAACCCCTACCCTTCAACCCTAATCTGACCAACTCCACCACACCCCTACCCTCCAACCCTAATCTGACCTCCAACTCCACCACAACCCTACCCTCCAACCCTAATCTGACTAACTCCACCACACCCCTACCCTCCAACCCTAATCTGACCAACTCCACCACACCCCTACCCTCCAACCCTAATCTGACCTCCAACTCCACCAAACCCCTACCCTTCAACCCTAATCTGACCAACTCCACCACACCCCTACCCTCCAACCCTAATCTGACCTCCAACTCCACCACAACCCTACCCTCCAACCCTAATCTGACCTCCAACTCCACCACACCCCTACCCTTCAGCCCTAATCTGACCTCCAACTCCACCACACCCCTACCCTCCAACCCTAATCTGACCAACTCCACCACACCCCTACCCTTCAACCCTAATCTGACCAACTTCACCACACCCCTACCCTCCAACCCTAATCTGACCTCCAACTCCACCACACCCCTACCCTCCAACCCTAATCTGACCTCCAACTCCACCACACCCCTACCCTCCAACCCTAATCTGACTAACTCCACCACACCCCTACCCTTCAACCCTAATCTGACCTCCAACTCCACCACACCCCTACCCTCCAACCCTAATCTGACCTCCAACTCCACCACACCCCTACCCTTCAACCCTAATCTGACCAACTCCACCACACCCCTACCCTCCAACCCTAATCTGACCAACTCCACCACACCCCTACCCTCCAACCCTAATCTGACCAACTCCACCACACCCCTACCCTCCAACCCTAATCTGACCTCCAACTCCACCACACCCCTACCCTCCAACCCTAATCTGACCAACTCCACCACACCCCTACCCTTCAACCCTAATCTGACCAACTCCACCACACCCCTACCCTTCAACCCTAATCTGACCTCGAACTCCACCACACCCCTACCCTCGAACCCTAATCTGACCTCCAACTCCACCACACCCCTACCCTTCAACCCTAATCTGACCTCCAACTCCACCACACCCCTACCCTTCAACCCTAATCTGACCTCCAACTCCACCACACCCCTACCCTTCAACCCTAATCTGACCAACTCCACCACACCCCTACCCTCCAACCCTAATCTGACCTCCAACTCCACCACACTCCTACCCTTCAACCCTAATCTGACCTCTATATGCCCTTTCAGTCTCTGAGACCATCCACACAAATTTAGGAAGCAACTAAGGCCAAGCCATCACCTCAATGGAGACTGCAGTTCAATGTTGTATTGACTGAAAGATACTCCCCTCCTCCAGTAAAAGGTAGAATCTAGGGTATTTGATGGGAATGTTAGGAAAATAAACTGGGATTAATTTAATTATAGATTAGGGATTAGTATCAATGGGTGGTTGAACTTGAAATGCCTTAAGGGCTGTTTCCCTGCTCTTCCCATGCCAATTCCCCTTAGCTCTCAATTCTTCAATCATTCAAAAACCCAGAAGAGTAGAGAATTCGAGCCATTTGCCCCGCACAAAGAAGCTGTAGTTTACTCACGCCTGTGCCCAGCGAGGGTGCCTGCAGAGGGGAGCTGCTGTAATCACTGTACATCGAGCCTCCCAGGTCCACTTCTGACATCTCGCTCACCGTCTGCACGGAGGCCACACTGCTCGTCATTGGGGCCATGGAGAAGAACATCTCTGAAGACACTGGCGAAGAGAACAGGACGTTATGGACACGAGGCGACCACCAAAGCTTCACTCACACACCTCACCCCAACAACCACCGCAGCCCCCTTCCATCTGAAGCAGTGAAACTCTCCCCGATGAGTCAGCCAGTCAGAGACAAGGCGAGGGTTCGGAAATGTGGCTCACTACGGTGCCAGAGAATTCCACCACCAGATTATTTCCTGAGCAGTCATCCCTCGTGGTAGGGAAGTGCGACTGGACGGTAGGAGCCATCTGGCTGGCAGGCTTGGAGACGCAAGGGGCTGCAGACACCGGAATCTGGAGCCACGTACAAACAGCTGGTCGAGCATCAGAATATGGACTCTGAACGTTCTGTTCTACAATCTCAATGTACTGATGCTCCATATTCTCTTAACCTCTATCCTTCATCCCTCACCTGCTCACCCTCGTCTCAACACTTCCACCTCCCTTCCTTCTACCAGCCACTCACTCTCGGTCCTGACACAGGGCTTCAACCTGAACCACCTACAATCCCTCAACAACAAGAGATTCTGCAGATGCTGGAAATCCAGAGTGGCAGACATTAAACACTGGAGGAACTCGGCAGTTCAGCCAGTATCCATGGACGGGAACAAACAGGGTGAGACCCTTCATCAGGGCTGGAAAGGACTCCAGTTTGGCTCCCTCTTACCCATTCTTTTCCCCTCACCTACCTATCACCTCCTCCCTCCTTTCCCTCATGGTCTACTCTCCCCTCCTTTCAGATACCGTCAGAGCCCTTTACCTTTTCCACCAAGCATCTCCCAGTTTTTTCACTTCATTCCCCTTCCTATGTCTTAGCTCTTACCTGGCCACACCTGCCACCTGAACTCCTCCCCTCCCCAACAACTCCCTCTGGCTTCTGCCCCCTTCCTTTCCAGTCCTGAAGAAGGGTCACAGCCCGAAACGTCACCTGTTTATTTATTTTCATCAATGTTTTCTGACCTGCTAAACTCCTCCACCATTTTGTGTGTGTTGCTCTGGATTTCCCAAATCCGCAAAATCTCTCCTGCCCCCAGCAGTTTACTGGCTGTGAATGTTAGTGCCTGACTGGCCCACCCAATATCCTTGCTAAGGAAACTCTGGATTTCCCAAATCTGCTGAAATTCTCCTGCCCCCAGCAGTTTACTGGCTGTGAATGTTAGTGCCTGACTGGCCCACCCAATATCCTTGCTAAGGAAACTCCGGATTTCCCAAATCTGCTGAATCTCTCATGCCCCCAGCGGTTTACTGGCTGTGAAAGTTAGTGCCTGACTGGCCCACCCAATATCCTTGCTAAGGAACCCCAATCCTAGCCTAGAGTGCCTCTGCCACCGAGTTTCTCCACCCTCCCTTCAGAATATGACAATGTTTCAGGAAAGGATTTGGAACATTATGGTGCTCATGCCTGGGAAGAGAGCTCCCTCCAAAGCCCAGCCCTGCTAACCGAGCTCGAGGACAGGCCTTACCCCCGTTCTCGGTGCCCGTGAGCAATTCGAACTCTTCGGTCCGGGAACGTGCCAGGCTCTGGCCCGAGTGAAGCTGCTTGTTGAGGTCCTGCTCAATCAATTTGAAATCCTCGGGGTCGAGTGGCCGACTCTTGCTCAGCTTTTCCGTCAATCCACTCACTTCTGCAGCAGGGGAAGGGATGGAGGAGGTGGGCAAAATGGAGGAAACGCAGTGGTTACAACAACCATCCACTGCGAGGCCAGGTTGTTGGGTATATTTAAAGTGGAGGTTGATGGGTTCTTCATAAGTCAAGGTTACAGGAAGAAGGCATGAGAATGGGGTTGAGAGGGTAAATAAATCAGACGTGATGGAGCAGACTCAATGAGAGAGTGAACTTGTAAATCTGGCAGAAGCAAAGGATGTTGGGAATGGTGAGGGTGGAGCGCCGTGGGAGGGGAGTGGGACAGGGGGCAGAGAAGGAGTGTCAGGGGTGTTTACAGACACATCCAGAATCAAAGGTCATTTGATTCCAAACAATCGGTTTATTGATCATTACAGAATGTCTCTCTGGTGCTTCCCGCTCCCTCCCCTCTTCCTTCCCCTTTTCCCAACCATGATTCCTCTCTCCCTGCCCCCTTCCCACTCTCAGTCCACAATAGAGACCCAGATCAGAATCAGGTTTGTCATCACTCACATATGCTGTGAAATTTCTTGTTCTTTTTCTTGCAGCGGTAGTAATTTCTGTGCAAGTCTTACACACCCCAGCTATGTACATACGTGCAGTTCTCTAATCGCAGAGATCCCGACCAAGAGAGGTGACAGGGTTCACTCTCCTGACTGTACTGAATGAGTTCTGACAATAAGGTATTGAGCCTGGAGTTATCCGCCACAGGAATAGATAATTCAGCCCAGTCTAGGAGCAGAGGGCACAGATACAGAGGATGTTTCCTATAGTGGGGGAGTCTAGGACCAGAGGACACAGATAGAGTGGATGTGGAGAGGATGTTTCCTATAGTCGGAGAGTTTAGGATCGGAGGACACAGATAGAATGGATGTGGAGAGGATGTTTCCTATAGTGGGGGAGTCTAGGACCAGAGGACACAGACAGAGTGGATGTGGAGAGGATGTTTCCTATAGTGGGAGAGTCTAGGACCAGAGGACACAGATAGAGTGGATGTGGAGAGGATGTTTCCTATAGTGGGGGAGTCTAGGACCAGAGGACACAGACAGAGTGGATGTGGAGAGGATGTTTCCTATAGTGGGAGAGTCTAGGACCAGAGGACACAGATAGAGTGGATGTGGAGAGGATGTTTCCTATAGTGGGGGAGTCTAGGACCAGAGGACACAGACAGAGTGGATGTGGAGAGGATGGTTCCTATAGTGGGGGAGTCTAGGACCAGAGGACACAGACAGAGTGGATGTGGAGAGGATGTTTCCTATAGTGGGGGAGTCTAGGATCGGAGGACATTGCTGGTGGGGACAATGCTGCCCCCCAGTGTTCACTCAGCAGAAGACAAGCTGTATTGTATTCGATCGCAGACTGCTGCAACATTCATGTGTGACTGCACTTTATCTCATATGTACCCTGGGCTGCGTGTGACTGTGTTTTGCACCTTGGCCCCAGAGTTTCTTTTGGCTGTATTCATGGGCATTCATGTATCGTTGAATGATAGTCAACCTCCTTACCTTTCCATGGGCTTTTGCTATTTACTCTCGACGGCTCATTAACTCCACTGCAAATTTGACCGGAATCCAGGGAGGATATAACAATGCCCTAGAACTTGGCAAATGTGGTCAAGGTCCAACCCGTCGTGAGAGTTGGATACAGGTAGGGGCTGTGGTGAAGCTCTACAGGGGATACAATGGATTACAGAAACATTGATGAACTCCAACCAGACTATCGACTGTGAGCGATGGAGATGGACGGTCGTCAGTGGTCTGTGCCCCACCGGGAGCTGAGGGCCCAAGAACAAGTTGGTCAGGGTGTAGAGTACAAAAGCTGGGAAGTCATGTCACAGATATTTCATCTTTTTGAAATTAATTCCATGAAAATTCAGTTAGTTGATGCAGCTGCTTAATTGGGCCACAACTGGATTCCACTTTGGGTAGACAGGGGCTGGTTAGGGGCAGTCAACATGACCTTGTGTCTGATCAAACTTTTTCAAGGAAGTTACCAGGAAAGTCAATGAAGGCAAGGTATTGGATGTTGTCTACATAGTCTTCAGCAAGGCCTTTACAAAGAGGCTGGTCAAGAAGGTTCGATCCCTTGGCATTCAAGGTGAGGTTATAAATTGGGTTAGACACTGGCTTCGTGGAAGAAGCAAGAGAGTGGTAGTAACACACACAAAACTCAGCAGGCCAGGTAGCGTCTATGGAAAAGAGTAAACGGTCAACGTTTCTGGCCGAGACCCTTCATCAGGACTGCTAAAGTTAACAAATTTCACGACACATGCCAGTGATAATCAACCTGATTCTGATTAGTGGACAGCGAGGAAGGATATCAAAGCTTACAGCAGTACTGGTCCCCAATTAACCAGAATCCACGGCATACGAATGAAATTAGTCAGCATAGTACAGGAGAGTTGTGGATAGTGAGGAAGGCTGTGAAAGGATACAGCAAGACGTAGACCCGTTGGAGATATGGGCTGACAAAGAGTTTCAAGCAGACCAGTGAGAGGTGTTGCACTTTGGGAAATGGCAGGACCTTGGGGAACAAGCCCACAGCTCCCTGGAAGCGGCTCCACAGGTGGCTGGGATGGTGAATAAGCCATACGGTGAGCTTGCCCTCACTGTGCAGATCCTGGAGCAGAAAAGCCGTCAGTCACACTGCAGCTGTATAAAACGTGGAGAGCAGTGTGCGCAGCTTTGTTCAGGAAGGAGGTGCAGGGCAGGTTCACCAGGATGAGGGTATGAGCTAGAACGAGACATTAAACATGTGCAGAGGGAACTAAAGGAGAAGACCAAGGTGGCTGAAGAGGAACCCAGGAGTGTGCTGGAGAACAAGCTTGGGTAGAGTAACCCATGGGAGGTGGGCGGAGGACATCACTGGCTTCAATCAGCCTGGCTGGAGAGCCTCCGAAGGTTGGCACTTCCATTCTATCCTGGATAATGGACCACCTAACTGGCAGACCAGAGTTTGTGCAGCCTCAGAGCTGTGTGTCAGACATGGCTAGAAGCAGCACTGCGGCCCTTCCTGCTGACCCTGTACTAGATACAACACTGAGTCATGTCATCTGCAGAAATTGAGGGAAGGCAGGAGGATGAGCACGGGTCCCTGGCAGAGGACTTCCCTGAACTGTGTGAGCTGAATCATCTGCAGCTCAATACCAGTGGAACAAAGGAGTCGGTGATGGACTTTAGGAAGACAAAGCCTGCACTGCTCCCTGTTACCACTGATGGTGAGGACCCACCCCTCCCTGGGGGTGAGTGGAGCACCAACACAGGGATGTGATGTGGTGAGGACTCACCCCTCCCTGGGGGTGAGTGGAGCACCAACACAGGGATGTGATGTGGTGAGGACTCACCCCTCCCTGGGGGTGAGTGGAGCACCAACACAGGGATGTGATGTGGTGAGGACTCACCCCTCCCTGGGGGTGAGTGGAGCACCAACACAGGGATGTGATGTGATGTGGTGAGGACTCACCCCTCCCTGGGGGTGAGTGGAGCACCAACACAGGGATGTGATGTGGTGAGGACCCACCCCTCCCTGGGTGACAGAGTCGAGTGGAGCACCAACACAGGGATGTGATGTGGTGAGGACTCACCCCTCCCTGGGGGTGAGTGGAGCACCAACACAGAGGCTGTGTACAGGAAGGGCCAGAGTCACCTCTGCTTCCTGAGGAGACTGAGATCCTTAGGAGTATACAGGCCTCCCCTGAACACGTTGTACCAGTCTGTTGTCACCAGTACAATCCTCAATGCGGAGGTGTGCTGGGGCAATGGCATCAACATGGGTGATGCCAACAGGCTCAATAAACTGATCAGAGAGTCTGGCTCTGTTATAGGAGTCTAACTGGACACACTGGAGACCGTGGTAGAACAAAGGGCCCTGCGGAAAATCCTGGCAATTCTGGACAATGTTTCTCACCCTCTGCATGGCTCCTTGGCTGAACAGAGGAGCTCTCTTAGTAATAGACAGAGACAACTGCGGTCATTCTTACCCTCGGCCGCTAGGCTCTGTAGTGAGTCGGCCTGCAGCCGGGGACGTGATGACCCCCTCCCGTCAGACTGTTTAAGCTCTGTTTACCACACCTTGCTATCACGGAAACCCTGTGCAATACTTCTTATTCCTCTCACTTCTTATCTGGACAGTGTGAATGTGTGCAATATTGCACTACCATCTTATTAGTGTGAACTTGGAAATCTTGTACAGCTTCTAACCTTTGTTTTGGAAATCTTGTACATCTTATTTTTAAGGTGACTTTTTAAAAAATTCTTTCATACTTCTCTTCTAATATTTGTATATCCGTGCACTTGTAATCTACTGTGACAGTGCAATTTCCTTTGGCATCAATAAAGTCTGGACAAATGGGTTATTTTCATTGGAGCAGTGGAAGTTGAAGGGAGACCTAATTGAGGTCTATCAAATTAGCAAGTATCAAGCATCTCCCTCTCTCTCTCTCACTCTCACACACACTCACTCACACACGCACACAGACACACACAGACTCACACACACACACTGACACACACACACAGACACACACACACAGACACACACACACACAGACTCACACACACACAGACTCACACACACACAGACTCACACACACACAGACTGACACACACACAGACTGACACACACACAGACTGACACACACACAGACTGACACACACACAGACTCACACACACAGACACACACACACAGACACACAGACTCTCACACACAGACTCACACACACAGACTCACACACACACACAGACTCACACACACAGAGACACACACACACAGAGACACACACACACAGAGACACACACACACAGAGACACACACACACAGAGACACACACACACAGACTCACACACACTCACACACACAGACTCACACACACACAGACTCACACACACACACAGACTCACACTCACACACAGACTCACACTCACACACAGACTCACACACACACACACAGGCACACACACACACACGGTGTGGAGGGAGATTCACACCGTTATGAGGAATTTGTGTGGTGTCTTGGTCAGGTTGCAACATGTGACAAAAAATGTCAACATTTAACAATTACAAAGGATAAAGAATTATTTAAAAATGAAGGCAGAAGTACAGGTATGGAATGAAATGTGCATAAATACATAAATATCTGCACGTATCTACAACGTAAACAACTCTATAAAAAGTGGCTGATCTAACAGATGGGGAGGGGGGAGGGACTGGTGGAACAGGTTAACTGCATTGGGGAAGAAATAACTAAAATGTGTGAAATTTTCATTTTAAGAGCCCTACAGCGCTTTCAAGAAGAGAGCTTCCTACACTGTCCCGTCACACACTCCTGGGATCAGACACAGGGTGAAGCTCCTTCTACACTGTCCCGTCACACACTCCTGGGATCAGACACAGGGTGAAGCTCCTTCTACACTGTCCCGTCACACACTCCCGGGGTCAGATACAGAGTGCAGCTCCCTCTGGAGTATCTCATCATATACAGTGTGGTGGGAGATTCACTCTGTACCTCACCCAGGAAGTGTATGATGGGATGGTGTGGAGGGAGGGTCACTCTGTGTCTGACCCCGGGAGTGTGTGATGGGACAGTGTGGAGGTAGGGTCACTCTGTGTCTGACCCCGGGAGTGTGTGATGGGATGGTGTGGAGGGAGGGTCACTCTGTGTCTGACCCAGGGAGTGTGTGATGGGACGGTGTGGAGGAAGGGTCACTCTGTGCCTGACCCAGGGAGTGTGTTATGGGATGGTGTGGAGGGAGGGTCAATTTGTGTCTGATCCCGGGAGTGTGTGATGGGACGGTGTGGAGGGAGGGTCATTCTGTGTCTGACCCCGGGAGTGTGTGATGGGTGATGGGAGAGTGTGGAGGGAGGGTCACTCTGTGTCCGACCCAGGGAATGTGTGATGGGACCGTGTGGAGGGAGATTCACTCTGTGTCAGACCCCGGGAGTGTGTGATGGGATGGTGTGGAGGGAGATTCACTCTGTGTCTGACCCCGGGAGTGTGTGATGGGACGGTGTGGAGGTAGGGTCACTCTGTGTCTGACCCCGGGAGTGTGTGATGGGACTGTGTGGAGGGAGGGTCATTCTGTGTCTGACCCCGGGAGTGTGTGATGGGATGGTGTGGAGGGAGGGTCACTCTGTGTCTGGCCCAGGGAGTGTGTGATGGGACGGTGTGGAGGAAGGGTCACTCTGTGCCTGACCCAGGGAGTGTGTGATGGGACGGTGTGGAGGGAGATTCACTCTGTGTCTGACCCCGGGAGTGTGTGATAGGACGGTGTGGAGCGAGAGTCACTCTGTGTCTGACCCAGGGAGTGAGTGATGGGACAGTGTGGAGGGAGATTCACTCTGTGTCTGACCCCGGGATTGTGTGATGGGACGGTGTGGTGGGAGGATCACTCTGTGTCTGACCCCGGGAGTGTGTGATGGGACAGTGTGGAGGGAGGGTCATTCTGTGTCTGACCCCGGGAGTGTGTGATGGGACGGTGTGGAGGGAGATTCACTCTGTGTCTGACCCCGGGATTGTGTGATGGGACGGTGTGGGGGGAGATTCACTCTGTGTCTGACCCCGGGAGTGTGTGATGGGACGGTGTGGAGGGAGGGTCATTCTGTGTCTGACCCCGGGAGTGTGTGATGGGATGGTGTGGAGGGAGGGTCATTCTGTGTCTGACTCAGGGAGTGTGTGATGGGATGGTGTGGAGGGAGGGTCACTCTGTGCCTGACCCAGGGAGTGTGTGATGGGACGGTGTGGAGGGAGATTCACTCTGTGTCTGACCTCGGGACTGTGTGATGGGACGGTGTGGAGGGAGCGTCACTCTGTGTCTGACCCCGGGAGTGTGTGATGGGACGGTGTGGAGGGAGGGTCATTCTGTGTCTGACCCCAGGAGTGTGTGATGGGATGGTGTGGAGGGAGGGTCACTCTGTGTCTGACCCAGGGAGTGTGTGATGGGACGGTGTGGAGGAAGGGTCACTCTGTGCCTGACCCAGGGAGTGTGTGATGGGACGGTGTGGAGGGAGATTCACTCTGTGTCTGACCCCGGGAGTGTGTGATGGGACGGTGTGGAGGGAGATTCACTCTGTGTCTGACCCCGGGATTGTGTGATGGGACGGTGTGGGGGGAGATTCACTCTGTGTCTGACCCCGGGAGTGTGTGATGGGACGGTGTGGAGGGAGGGTCATTCTGTGTCTGACCCCGGGAGTGTGTGATGGGATGGTGTGGAGGGAGGGTCATTCTGTGTCTGACTCAGGGAGTGTGTGATGGGATGGTGTGGAGGGAGGGTCACTCTGTGCCTGACCCAGGGAGTGTGTGATGGGACGGTGTGGAGGGAGATTCACTCTGTGTCTGACCTCGGGACTGTGTGATGGGACGGTGTGGAGGGAGCGTCACTCTGTGTCTGACCCCGGGAGTGTGTGATGGGACGGTGTGGAGGGAGGGTCATTCTGTGTCTGACCCCAGGAGTGTGTGATGGGATGGTGTGGAGGGAGGGTCACTCTGTGTCTGACCCAGGGAGTGTGTGATGGGACGGTGTGGAGGAAGGGTCACTCTGTGCCTGACCCAGGGAGTGTGTGATGGGACGGTGTGGAGGGAGATTCACTCTGTGTCTGACCCCGGGAGTGTGTGATGGGACGGTGTGGAGGGAGATTCACTCTGTGCCTGACCCAGGGAGTGTGTGATGGGACGGTGTGGAGGGAGGGTCAATCTGTGTCTGACCCCGGGAGTGTGTGATGGGACGGTGTGGAGGGAGGGTCATTCTGTGTCTGACCCCGGGAGTGTGTGATGGGATGGTGTGGAGGGAGGGTCACTCTGTGTCTGACCCAGTGAGTGTGTGATGGGACGGTGTGGAGGAAGGGTCACTCTGTGCCTGACCCAGGGAGTGTGTGATGGGACGGTGTGGAGGGAGATTCACTCTGTGTCTGACCCCGGGAGTGTGTGATGGGACGGTGTGGAGGGAGATTCACTCTGTGCCTGACCCAGGGAGTGTGTGATGGGACGGTGTGGAGGGAGGGTCAATTTGTGTCTGATCCCGGGAGTGTGTGATGGGACGGTGTGGAGGGAGGGTCAATTTGTGTCTGATCCCGGGAGTGTGTGATGGGACGGTGTGGAGGGAGGGTCAATTTGTGTCTGATCCCGGGCGTGTGTGATGGGACGGTGTGGAGGGAGGGTCACTTTGTGTCTGACCCGGGGAGTGTGTGATGGGATGTTGTGGAGGGAGATTCACTCTGTGTCTGACCCCGGGAGTGTGTGATGGGACGATGTGGAGGGAGGGTCACTCTGTGCCTGACCCAGGGAGTGTGTGATGGGACGGTGTGGAGGGAGGGTCATTCTGTGTCTGACCCAGGGAGTGAGTGATGGGACGGTGTGGAGGGAGGATCACTCTGTGTCTGACCCCGGGAGTGTGTGTTGGGACGGTGTGGAGAGAGCTTCACTCTGTGTCTGACGCCAGGAGTGTGTGATGGGACAGTGTGGAGGGAGGGTCACTCTGTGTCTGACCCAGGGTGTGTGTGATGGGACGGTGTGGAGGGAGAGTCACTCTGTGTCTGACCCCGGGAGTGTGTGATGGGACGGTGTGGAGGTAGGGTCACTCTGTGTCTGACCCCGGGAGTGGGTGATGGGACGGTGTGGAGGAAAGGTCACTCTGTGTCTGACCCAGGGAGTGCGAGATGGGACAGTGTGGAGGGAGGGTCACTCTGTGTCCGACCCAGGGAATGTGTGATGGGACCGTGTGGAGGGAGATTCACTCTGTGTCTGACCCCGGGAGTGTGTGATAGGACGGTGTGGAGCGAGAGTCACTCTGTGTCTGACCCCGGGAGTGTGTGATGGGACGGTGTGGAGGGAGATTCACTCTGTGTCTGACCCCGGGAGTGTATGATAGGACGGTGTGGAGGGAGCGTCACTCTGTGTCTGACCCCGGGAGTGTGTGATGGGACGGTGTGGAGGGAGGGTCATTCTGTGTCTGACCCCGGGAGTGTGTGATGGGATGGTGTGGAGGGAGGGTCACTCTGTGTCTGACCCAGGGAGTGTGTGATGGGACGGTGTGGAGGAAGGGTCACTCTGTGCCTGACCCAGGGAGTGTGTGATGGGACGGTGTGGAGGGAGATTCACTCTGTGTCTGACCCCGGGAGTGTGTGATGGGACGGTGTGGAGGGAGATTCACTCTGTGCCTGACCCAGGGAGTGTGTGATGGGACGGTGTGGAGGGAGGGTCAATCTGTGTCTGACCCCGGGAGTGTGTGATGGGACGGTGTGGAGGGAGGGTCATTCTGTGTCTGACCCCGGGAGTGTGTGATGGGACGGTGTGGAGGTAGGGTCACTCTGTGTCTGACCCCGGGAGTGTGTGATGGGACGGTGTGGAGGGAGGGTCATTCTGTGTCTGACCCCGGGAGTGTGTGATGGGATGGTGTGGAGGGAGGGTCACTCTGTGTCTGACCCCGGGAGTGTGTGATGGGATGGTGTGGAGGGAGGGTCAATTTGTGTCTGATCCCGGGAGTGTGTGATGGGACGGTGTAGAGGGAGGGTCAATTTGTGTCTGATCCCGGGAGTGTGTGATGGGACGGTGTGGAGGGAGAGTCACTCTGTGTCTGATCCCGGGAGTGTGTGATGGGACGGTGTGGAGGGAGATTCACTCTGTGTCTGACCTCGGGAGTGTGTGAGTGGACGATGTGGAGGGAGATTCACTCTGTGTCTGACCCCGGGAGTGTGTGATGGGACGGTGTGGAGGGAGGGTCATTCTGTGTCTGACCCCGGGAGTGTGTGATGGGATGGTGTGGAGGGAGGGTCACTCTGTGTCTGACCCCGGGAGTGTGTGATGGGATAGTGTGGAGGGAGGGTCATTCTGTGTCTGACTCAGGGAGTGTTTGATGGGACGGTGTGGAGGGAGATTCACTCTGTGTCTGACTCCGGGAGTGTATGATGGGACGGTGTGGAGGGAGGGTCACTCTGTGTCTGACCCAGGGAGTGTGTGATGGGATGGTGTGGAGGGAGATTCACTCTGTGTCTGACCTCGGGACTGTGTGATGGGACGGTGTGGAGGGAGATTCACTCTGTGCCTGACCCAGGGAGTGTGTGATGGGACGGTGTGGAGGGAGGGTCAATTTGTGTCTGATCCCGGGAGTGTGTGATGGGACGGTGTGGAGGGAGGGTCACTTTGTGTCTGACCCTGGGAGTGTGTGATGGGACGATGTGGAGGGAGGGTCACTCTGTGTCTGACCCCGGGAGTGTGTGATGGGATGGTGCAGAGGGAACTTCACTCTTCATCTATGTCTCTCTACCCTGGTGCTCAGATCGATGATGAGTGGGGACAGTCAGTCAATTGTCTGTGGAGTGTGGGTGGGCGGCACAATCTGCAGAGTCAATGGGAACGTGGGGAGAACAGGATTGGTGTGAATGGGCGAGGTCAGACTATGTGGGCCGAAGGGCCTGTTTCGAACAGTCAGACTCTGTGACAGTTTCAGAGACGGCTCTTGGTTACACAAGAGAATTGATATTCCTGTGAAACTCACCTGAAAGGCTCAGTGTGCCGAGAAGATCTGTCAGGTTGGAGAGCTGGTGAGGACTCAGGAACAGGTGCAGGGCGCCCATCTTCCCGTCCAGTTCCAACTGGAAGGAGAAGTGACAGCAGTCAACACTAGTCAATGAAGAACAAGCAGGTGAATGCGAGCAACACACAGAGATTGCGCACTTTGGTAGAAGGAATTAAATCTCAGACTATTTTCTAATCCGGGGTGCAAAGGGATTTGGGAGTGATCACGCCTTTCAAGCTCGGAAGTAGGAGAGGAAAGGGAATGGCGGGATGGCAGGCGTCCCAATGCTGTCACTCTTCCCAAATCAACACAGCTGGTGCACTGGACAGGAAGAATGAATGGCGTTGGGATCTCCCAGCTGAGCTTTTGGGCTGTCTTCGATCAAAGGCAATTCACCTCCTGGGGCAACCCAGGGCCTGGGGGGGTTCGGAGACACTGGATCGAAGGCAATTCATCTCCTGGGGCAACCCGGGGATTGGGGGGATTCGGAGACACTGGATCAAAGGCAATTCACCTCCTGGGGCAACCCCGGGCTTGGGGGGGTTCGGAGACACTGGATCAAAGGCAATTCACCTCCTGGGGCAACCCGGGGCTTGGGGGGATTCGGAGACACTGGATCAAAGGCAATTCACCTCCTGGGGCAACCCCAGGGCTTGGGGGGGTTCGGAGACACTGGATCAAAGGCAATTTACCTTCTGGGGCAACCCAGGGCTTGGGGGGGTTCGGAGTCACTGGATCGAAGGCAATTTACCTCCTGGGGCAACCCCGGGGCTTGGGGGGGGTTCGGAGACACTGGATCGAAGGCAATTCATCTCCTGGGGCAACCTGGGGCTTGGGGGAGGTTCGGAGACACTGGATCAAAGGCAATTTACCTCCTGGGGCAACCCGGGGCTTGGGGGGGGTTCGGAGACACTGGATCGAAGGCAATTCATCTCCTGGGGCAACCCAGGGCTTGGGGGGGTTCGGAGACACTGGATCGAAGGCAATTCATCTCCTGGGGCAACCCGGGGCTTGGGGGGGGTTCGGAGACACTGGATCGAAGGCAATTCACCTCCTGGGGCAACCCAGGGCTTGGGGGGGTTCGGAGACACTGGATCAAAGGCAATTCACCTCCTGGGGCAACCCAGGGCTTGGGGGGGTTCGGAGACACTGGATCAAAGGCAATTCACCTTCTGGGGCAACCCGGGGCTTGGAGGGGTTTTGAGTCACTAGTCACTCAGGGTTTGGGGCAATCCAGGTCTAGGCAGAGTTCTGGGAGACCCTGGGGGTGAGGATTACAGACTTAGCGACCTTGTGGATCGTCACTTATCTGGCAGGGTGGAAGTAATACACACAAGACACTGGAGGAGCTCAGCAGGTCAGGCAGCATCTGCAGAGAGGAACAGCCAGTTGGCGTTTTGGGCCGAGACCCTTCATCGGGACCAGAAAGAAAAAGAGCAGATGCCAGAATAAGATGGTGGGAAGAGGCTGAGTTTGCTGTGTGCAGTCCTTTGTGTGACTTCCAGTAACTGCAGAAGATCCAGTTGAACAGACTCCCAACAGCACATACACAGCAGAATGAGAGAAAGACGCTGTGCAGAAAATTTACAGACAGTACACCAAAGGCCTGCGTGCAGACGCAGCAAGTAAAAAGGAAAGCCAAAGGAATGGAGTTGGTTCATGGAGGTGTAGAATTCCCTACGGTATGCCTCAGTTTTGTAAGATCACATCTGCAGTCCCTTTCACCCAGTTCTCATGGGACACTGGTAGTGCTGGACACAGGAATCAGGACCCCATGAGTGGGAAAGGTGGGGGGGAACCGGGACTGCCAGCGAGCCAGAAGAAGAGCACAGTGAACTCTGCCCGTGGAGTCACAGACGATCGATGATGCCTTCAGCACAGACGGCTGCATTAACCTACCCACCACATTCATTTCTTTCACCACAGCCAGATTTTTACAATAATTCAAAATGAACTCTATTCCTAAATTAAAAAAAGCACTCTGCCGGTACAGTCTGTCAGTTACCTTCGGTCCAGGGAGAGCATCATTCTGCTTGAGTTTAATGGTCATCTCCACGCAGCCCGTACAGCTGCCGATCTGCACCAGCTGAGAAGACACCACTGCAGACCTCCGCTCTGCAGGCCTGCTGCTTGTGTCGGGGGTGGGGTCAGCGTTCAGTTCCTCTTGCTGTGGAGAAATAGCCAACACGTTCTGTCCGGCACAGTTTAAAGCACAGAGCATTGGGCAAGCACGCTTCATCTCTGCATCTATCACTCTGATTTACAGGAATGACTGCCACGTCCAGGAGGTCCACGAGGATGAAAGGGCTAACATTGAAGAGTGTTTTAATGGCACTGGGACTGTACTCACTGGAGTTGAGAAGATCCCACCGTGCAGAAAGAGACTGTCCCTTCTTTTATACCCTTCAAGACTTCCATTTTATCTCTTGTTCTAGACACACGTAGTTTAGAAACAGGTGTATAAGGTGGAAAACATCCTTCATCAGTATCTAGCCTTAACAATGTGCGTTCAGAATCGAGACAAAATATCAGCCAGTGAGGGGGAAATCAGGCCATTACCACATTCCAAGCTAACGCCCAAACTTCTTTTTTCTGTTACACATTTTAGCATGCATCAAGGAGGAATCAGATTCAATTCCCTAACATCGTTTAAACCTATACCTTCTAGTTTCAGATTCATCTCCTCTCCCCAACATTGACCTTATCTCCTCATGACTTTATAACCCTCACACCTCAGCCTCTACACTCCAGTCCCACCGCATCCAGAATCTCCTTACAACATGAACCCTCCAGTCCCAGCTCGAGTTGTCTCTGCATCCTTTCCAAATTTCTCTAGATGCAGAGTGAAAAATCCTACAAAAAGTTGTGGACTCAGCCCAGTCCATCATGGGTGAAGACTCCCCACCATTGAGCACATTGACATCATGGAGAGCGACTGCAGGGAAGCAGCATCCATCATCGCTGCTGTCATCGGGAAGGAGGTACAGGAGCCTCAGGTCCCACTCCACCAGGTTCAGGAACAGTTATTACCCTCAACCATCAGGTTCCTGAACCAGTGAGGATAACCTCAACTCTGAACTGATTCCATCGGGAAGGAGGTACAGGAGCCTCAGGTCCCACACCACCAGGTTCAGGAACAGTTATTACCCTCAACCATCAGGCTCCTGAACCAGTGAGGATAACCTCAACTCTGAACTGATTCCATCGGGAAGGAGGTACAGGAGCCTCAGGTCCCACACCACCAGGTTCAGGAACAGTTATTACCCCTCAACCATCAGGCTCCTGAACCAGTGAGGATAACCTCACTACAATGAGCTGATTCTACACCCTGCAGACTCTCAGTATTATTTTCGTTTGTATTGTTTTGGTTATTTGTCCGGCTTTTTGTTATTTTTTAAATTCTATTTCAGTTCGTTTCTCCTGTGAATGTCTGCAACTAAACAAATCTCAGGGTGGTGTATGCTGACAAATTCATACTCTGTTAACAAATTTATTCTGAATTTTGAACCTTCCAGACTAACGACACTCTCCCAGTCTCAGTCGCATACTTTCGATAACCTGCACATGACGGAGATGAATTTGTGACAGAACAGTCCAAGACTGTCACCGGACCCCAGGTAACGTGAAGATAAGCCTGGGGAGACTTTGACCTCTGGCCCAAGTGGTTGCCATGGCTACAGCCGATGAGCACTGCTACCTGCTTACTCGATCCCTACAGCAAGGCTAGTCTCTGCAGTTATGTCTCACCCAAAGGAGGTATGAGGTGCTCCTTCCCTCCGCTGGCCTGCAGGTCACCCTCGGGCAAGGTGCAGCTCCTGCTTAGCCCCCGATCAGGGTGAGGTGAAGCCGTGGCAGCAGGTGGTGGACGGTCGTACGAGCAGCCGGTGCAGATCACAAGTCTGGCATAATTTACTTATTATTATTTAATTATTTATGGTTTTATATTGCTATATTTCTATACTAATCTTGGTTAGTGCGACTGTAATGAAACCCAATTTCCCTCGGGATCAATAAAGTATGTCTGTCTGGTTATGTGACCACTGACACCAGGCAGACAATCTCTGAAGAGTATTGATAATGGCTGGGGTCACCCGTCTTGTAAAGACACTGCCCAGAAGAAGACAATGGCAAACCACTTCTGCAGAAATATCTGTCAAGGACATCTGGAAAGACCATGATCACCCACATCATACAACTCAGCACATAATGATGACCATCAGGACAATCCTAATGGAATTGTGCCTCAGTTTCCAATCTCCTCTCTCTACCAGCTTAGTGACTCAGAATTTCACACACGCCTACCCTGACACCCAGCGGGTCGGGCAGCATCTGCGGAGAGAGAAGCAGTGTTAATGCTGCAGGTCGGTGAACTGGGGAAGGGGTGGCAAGGAGCATGGGTTTGTTTCAGGTGGCAGAGGGAATGCTTTGAGGGGGAGACCACGGCTGTTGAGCCTTGTCGCACTTGGGGGAGGGGGGCTGGGATTTGGAACATGCTGCCTGAGGCTGACTGACAATATGTAAGCATCTAGACCAGTGGAATAGAGGTTCAACATTTTTCATTCCACGGACTCCAGGTTGGGAACTCATGCTCCAGACCAGTCTGTGAATCGCCAAGCAAGGCAAGGCTATATGGAGCAACTGGACAAATTTGGGTTGGTTTTGGTGTTAGTCCATCTCTGTGTGTAGTTTTTCCATTGATTCTGTTGTATTTCTTTGTTCTACTGTGAATGCTCGCAAGAACGTATTCTTCTCCATCTACATCGGTGGTACGCAGGTGGAACAGGTCAAAAGCTTCAAGTTCCTCAGGGCGAATATCACAAATGACCTGACTTGGTCTAACCAAGCAGAGTCCACAGCCAAGAAGGCCCACCAGCGCCTTCACTTCCTGAGAAAGCTGAAGAAATTTGGCCTGTCCCCTAAAACCCTCACTAATTTTTATAGGTGCACCCTAGAAAGCATTCTCCTAGGGTGCATCACAACCTGGTATGGAAGTTGTCCTGTCCAAGACCGGAAGAAGCTGCAGAAGATCGTGAACATAGCCCAGCACATCACAGAAACCAATCTTCCATCCTTGGACTCACTTTACACCGCACGCTGTCGGAGCAGAGCTGCCAGGATAATCAAGGACACAACCCACCCAGCCAACACACTTTTTGTCCCTCTTCCCTCCGGGAGAAGGTTCAGGAGCATGAAGATTCGTACGGCCAGATTTGGGAACAGCTTCTTTCCAACTGTGATAAGACTGCTAAACGGATCCTGACCCGGATCTGGGCCGTACCTTCCAAATATCCAGACCTATCTTGCACTACCTTACTTTCCCTTTTCTATTTTCTAATTATGATTTAGAATTTAAATTTTTATTATATTTACTTTGATTTGTACTTCAGGGAGCACAAAGCGGAGAAACAAGTATCACTGTGATGATTGTACGCTCTAGCATCAATTGTTTGGTGACAATAAAGTAGAAAGCGAATCTCAGGGTTGTATATGGTGAAAAGTGCATACTTCGATAATAAATTTACTTTGAACTTTATGGGGGGCCTCCCCCAAGTTTGTCCAACCTCACCTTACATGCTTCTCTTCCTCGGCAATTCACACACTCCCCTAGGTGCTTTTCGGAAGCAAGTCACTGCATCCAGCACACCGTCCGAGATTCCAGCCCGTCCCCACTCTATGTCTAACACGGCTTTGTCACCTGGACAGCATGGTCACCCCCTTTCAAAGACATTCCCTCTGTTCTCCCTTCTGCCACCTTAAACAAGCCCATTCCACCCTCCCTTTCCCAGTTCACCGAGCTGCACCGTTAACACCGCCTCCTCACCAGCCCACCCCCTCCCGCAGATGCTGCCTGACCCAGTGTCCCTGCGTTTTCTGTTCAAACAGGAGGGGAGATCTGAAACAGATGGTGAGAGGCACAGGTAGAGTAGACAGCTGATATGGAAATGCCTCGTCTCACAGGGCAAGCTTTTAAGCTGACGGGTTAAACTCAAAGGAGATGTGTGGACGAGGCTATTTTTGGTTAGGCGGTAGAGTGGTGGATTTCCGGAATGAGCTGTCAGGGTGATGATGGAGGCAAATATGACAGAGCGGGGCTGTGGTGGAGAGCGAAAAGACCAAAGCTTGCAGAGTGATCTGGACCAGCTGGAAAAACGGGCAGAAGAACAGCAGAAAGAATTCAATGCAGACACTTGTGAGGTATTGCACTTCAGGAGGGTCGGTCTCACACAGTGAATGGTCGGGCACTGAGGAGTGCAGTAGAACAAAGGGGTCTGGGAACACAGGTCCATAATTCATTGAAAGTGGCATCACAGGTGGACAGGGTCATAAAGAAAGCTTTTGGCACATTGGCCTTCATGAATCAAAGTGTTGAGTACAGGAGACGGGATGTTATGTAGTAGTTGTATAAGACATTGGTGAGACGTTACTTGGAGTGCTGTGTTCAGTTTTGGTCACCTACCTTCTGGAGAGATGTAAATAAGATTGAAAGAGTGCAGAGAAAATTTACAGGGATGTTGCCGGAATTCGAACCGAGTTATAGGGAAAGATTGAATAGGTTCGGACTTCATTCCTTAGAATGTAGGAGATTGAGGGGAGATTTGATAGAGGAATACAAAATTACGAGGGGTATAGATAGGGTAAATGCAAGCAGGCTTTTTCCACCGAGGTTGGGTGGGACTACAACTAGAGGTTAAGGGTGAAAGATACAATGTTTCGGGAACACAAGGGGAAACTTCTTCACTCAGAGGGTGGAACGAGCTGCTAGCAGAAGTGGTGGACACTTTAAACGTTTAAGGGAAGTTTGGGCAGGTACACAGATGGGAAGGTACGTACACAAGTCATTGGAAGTGGGCAGATTCATGGTTCAGTAACACAGCTGTGGCCCTCGGACCGTGCCTTACAGAGCACGTTAACTTTCCCTATACACGCAGATAGCATGATAGTACAGCCTTGGTAATTGCATCCAACATCAAGGCACTGGTGCGCTCTCAAAGGTGAGATGTTCAGCCCTGTTAATGCGCTTACTGTCCATTGCATCTGTGTTGTTATTTTCGTCCTCACCTGCGGTAGAGGTGATGAGAGTGGGGGATCCACTTCCTGCTCTAAGACATCCTCATAATGTAGCAGCACGCCGGAAAACTGTAGCACCTTGTGAACGAAGGCAGGGGGCTGGTGGATGTCGATGGGTATGGGGTCCTTCTTCGCCGTGCTGACCGAGTCCTTCACAGCTTCGTCACAGTACTCCAACCTGCAGAGGAGGACACATTAGACCTGCCTGCTGCACAGTGAAGGAACAGGCGGGTGCCGGGGAACAGATTACCAGTGCTTTCCCACCAACAGCAAGTAGACCTCGGCACCCACCGGTGGGATCTGATGAGGCCCAACTGCAGGACGCAAGCACCAAAGAGGCAGACGCAGGACAAATCGCTCTCCCATTTTAGGGCTAATTTTATAATTATTAATGCCTAGAACTTTAATTTCAATGCAGGTCCATAATTCATTGGAAGTGGCATCCCAGGGAGATAGGGTCATGAAGAAAACTTTCAGCAAATCGGCCTTCATAGATCGAAGTACTGAGTACAGGAGTTGGGATGTTACGTGGAAGTTGTATAAGATGTTGCTGAGGTCTAATTTAGAGGATCGTGTGCAGTTTTGGTCACCTACCTACAGAAAAGATGTAAACAAGATTGATAGAGTACAGAGAAAATTTATAAGGAAGTTGCCGTGACTGGAGGACCTAAGTTACAGGGAAAGATTGAATAAGTTCCCAAGAACATAAAAGATTGAGGGGAGATTTAGTAGAAGTATACAAAATTATGAGGGGTATAGATAGGGTAAATGCAAGCAGGCTTTTTCCACTGAGGTTGGGTGAGACTACCAGAGGTCACAGGTTAAGGGTGAAAGGTGAAATGTTGAAGGGGAACGTGAGGGGAAACTTCTTCACTCAGAGGGCGGTGAGAGTGTGGAATGAGCTGCCAGCACGAGTGGTGGATATGAGCTCGATTTCAACGTTAAAGAGAAGTTTGGATCGGTACATGGATGGACTGCTGTGGTCCCAGTGCAAGTCGGTGGGACAAAGCAGATTGAATGGTTTGGCATAGTACGGATGGGCCGAAGGTCCATTCTGTGCTGTACTTTTCTTTGACTCAATGACAATGTAAGTAACAATCACTTCCAAAGCAGGAAGACTGTGTGGGGGCTGCCAATGTAACCTTTTCAGCATTGTTGAATGAAAAGCAAAATTGACAAAGAAAGGCTCTTTAGTGAGGGGATGGGGAAGGGACATGGGCCTATTTTTTTTAATGCTTCACTTTCTTTAGCAACAGCATGGTTCCTCTGGATGGTGTGGGCAAGAAAATAAAACCCTCTCCTCCCCTTTTCATTCATGTCCCCTGAGATTCATTGTCTTGTAGGCATACTCAGCAAATCTATAGAATAATAACTAGAACAGGATTAAGGGAAGTCTGCCCAACGAGGGCATTCAACCAGAGTGCAGAAGGCAATAAGCTGTACAACCGCAAATATAAATAAATATCGAAAACATGAGATGAAGAGTCCTTGAAAATGAGTCCATAGGCTGTGGGAATATTTCGGTGATGGGGCAAGTGAAGTTATCGTTAGACGTGATCAGATCAAAGTAAATTTAAATATGGCTCAAAATTAGACACTCAGCATGGATATGTCAAGTGACCATAGCTCGAGTAGTGGAGCTGGAAAACGACCACCATCTCCAGCTTTGCTGAGGTTTTATATTAGTTCATATTGTGTCGACCTGGACAGACATGGTATTTCCTCGACCATGATTGTCCTGGAAGGCTTGTGAAGGTACAGGGTAAAATGAATGCAGCAAAATACAGGAAAATCCTGGAGGAAAACCTGCAGGAGAACGTGACTTCGGAGAAGATTTGTTTTCCAGCTAGACAATGACACCAAGCACAAAGCTAAAACTACACAGGAATGGATTAGAAACAACAAAGTTAATGTCCTGGAGTGGCCAAGTCAGAGTCCGGACCTCAATCCAATTGAGAACTTGTGGCTAGACTTGAAAATGGCTGTTCACTCACAATCCCCATGCTTCAACAGTTTTGTGAAGAAGAATGGGGAAAACTGCAGTGTTCAGATGTGCAAAGCTGATAGAGACCTATCCACACAGACTCAAGGCTGTAATTGTTGCCAAAGGTGCATCTACTAAATACTGACTTGAAGGGGGTGAAAATTTGTGCAATAATTTTTTGTTTAATAATTGTAATAAATTTAGACCATTTTTTCCCACTTTGATACAAAAGAGCCTTTTCTGTTGATCAGTGTCAAAAAAGCCAAATTAAATCCATTGTGATTAAATGTAGTAAAACAATACCACATAACAATAGGTGCAGGAGTAGGCCATTCAGCCCTTCGAGCCAGCACCGCCATTCAATGTGATCATGGCTGATCATACACAATCAGTGCCCCGTTCCTGCCTTCGCCCCGTATCCCTTGACTCCACTATCTTTAAGAGCTCTATCTAACTCTTGCTTGAAAGCATCCAGAGAATTGGCCTCCACTGCCTTCTGAGGCAGAGCATTCCATAGATCTACAACTCTCTGGGTGAAAAAGTTTTTCCTCAACTCCGTTCTAAATGATCTACCCCTTATTCTTAAACTGTGGCCTCTGGTTCTGGACTCTCCCAACATCGGGAACATGTTTCCTGCCTCTAGCGTGTCCAATCCCTTAATAATTTTATATGCTTCAATCATGTCCCCTTTCATCCTTCTAAATTTCAGTGTATACAAGCCCAGTCGCTCCAATCTTTCAACATATGACAGTCCCGCCATCCCGGGAATTAACCTTGTGAACCTACGCTGCACTCCCTCAATAGCAAGAATGTCCTTCCTCAAATTTGGAGACCAAAACTGCACACAATACTCCAGGTGGGGTCTCACCAGGGCCCTGTACACCTGCAGAAGGACCTCTTTGCTCCTATACTCAACTTCCCTTGTTATGAAGGCCAACATGCCACTAGCTTTCTTAACTGCCTGCTGTACCTGCATGCTTACTTTCAGTGACTGATGTACACCTGAATCTCATTGTACTTCCACTTTTCCTAACTTGACATCATTCAGATAGTAAGCTGCCCTCCTGTTCTTACCATCAAAGTGGATAACCTCACATTTATCCACATTAAACTGCATCTGCCATGCATCTGCCCACTCACCCAGCCTGTCCAAGTCACCCCCTGCATTCTCCTAACATCCTCCTCATATTTCACACTGCCACCCAGCTTTGTGTCATCTGCAAATTTGCTGATGTTACTTTTAATCCCTTCATCTAAATCATTAATGTATATTATAAATAGCTGCAGTCCCAGCACCAAGCCTTGCGGTACCCCACTAGTCACTGCCCGCCATTCTGAAAAGGACCCATTAATCCCTACTCTGTTTCTTGTCTGCCAACCAATTTTCTATCCATGTCAGTACCCTAGCCCCAATACCATGTGCTCTAATTTTGCCCACTTATCTCCTATGTGGGACTTCATCAAAAGCTTTCTCAAAGTCCCGGTACACTACATCCACTGCCTCTCCCTTGTTCATTTTCATAGTTACATCCTCAAAAAATTCCAGAAGATGAGTCAAGCATGATTTCCCCTTCATAAATCCATGCTGACTCGGACCGATCCTGTTACTGCTATCCAAATGTGCCGTTATTTCATCTTCCGGGGAGGCGGGTTAATATTTTTTTTAATAGGCGTTGTATATTGACTGGTTGCAACACAGTCTGGTATGGTACCAACAAAGCCATTGAACAGAAAACCTAGTCCATCATGTGTAAAGCTCTCTCCACCACTGAACGCAGGAAAGCAGCATCATCATCAGGGACCCCCTCCACCCAGGACATGCTCTCTTCTCACTGCTACCATCGGGAAGGAGGTACAGGAGCCTCAGGACCCACACCACCAGGTTCAGGAACAGTTATTACCCCTCAACCATCAGGCTCCTGAACCAAAGGGGATAACTTCACTCACCCTATCACTGAACTGTTCCCACAACCTATGGACTCACTTTCATCTGGTGTTCTCGATATTTATTGTTCATTTGTTTATTGTTATGATTTCTTTCTTCTATTACACAATGGTTAAGTGCCTAAGATGGGCAGTATTTCATTGATTCTATGGTTATTATTCTATACATTTACTGAGTGTGTGCAGAAGAAAATGAATCTCAGCCTTGCATATGGTGATATACATGTTCTCTGATAATAAATTTACTTTGAACTTTGATCATGGTCATTGTTTACTTAGTTACATACATATCATATCTACATAGGTCAGCACAAAATTGTGGGCTGAAGGGCCCGTATTATGCTGTGCTATTCTATGTTCTAAAAAGTCTTCCCCAAGGTTCATCACCTCGTTGTAGTGGAGAAGCTGGTGAGTTCCTAAGGGAGGATTGCCCGTGGCAGTGAGGTCAAAAGGGGGATTCAGTCGGAGCGATCAAAACCAGGATGTCAGCAGTGGAGCTGGCAGAAGATGATGACACATCACAATGGCAGTGAGGGGTCCCCGGTCCTTTGCATTCCACGCCACTGGACCCTGACCCTGACCTGTCAAGGACTGTGCAGTGGCTGCCCGTGCATCAAATTCCCATTGTTAGACAAAGTCATGCACCGTTATTCTCCATTTATGCGGATGCCAGATAGTCATCGACAGCCACCCAAGGACCCACCAATAGACAACCCTTTGTGAGAACTTCATACTCGACTCGAGGACCCACCAATGGACAACCCTCTGAGAACTTCATACTCGACTCGAGGACCCACCAATGGACAACACTCTGTGAGAACTTCATACTCGACTCGAGGACCCACCAATAGACAACCCTCTGTGAGAACTTCATACTCGACTCGAGGACCCACCAATAGACAACCCTCTGTGAGAACTTCATACTCGACTCGAGGACCCACCAATGGACAACCCTCTGTGAGAACTTCATACTCGACTCGAGGACCCACCAATGGACAACCCTCTGTGAGAACTTCATACTCGACTCGAGGACCCACCAATGGACAACCCTGTGTGAGAACTTCATACTCAACTCGAGGACCCACCAATGGACAACCCTGTGTGAGAACTTCATACTCGACTCGAGGACCCACCAATGGACAACCCTCTGTGAGAACTTCATACTCGACTCGAGGACCCACCAATGGACAACACTGTGTGAGAACTTCATACTCGACTCGAGGACCCACCAATGGACAACCCTCTGTGAGAACTTCATACTCGACTCGAGGACCCACCAATGGACAACCCTCTGTGAGAACTTCATACTCGACTCGAGGACCCACCAATGGAAAACCCTCTGTGAGAACATCATACTCGACTCGAGGCCCCACCAATGGACAACCCTCTGTGAGAACTTCATACTCGACTCGAGGACCCACCAATGGACAACCCTCTGGGAGAACTTCATACTCGACTCGAGGACCCAATGGAAAACCTTCTGTGAGAACTTCATACTCGACTCGAGGACCCACCAATGGACAACCCTGTGTGAGAACTTCATACTCGACTCGAGGACCCAATGGAAAACCCTGTGTGAGAACTTCATACTCGACTTGAGGACCCACCAATAGACAACCCTCTGGGAGAACATCATACTCGACTCGAGGACCCACCAATGGACAACCCTCTGTGAGAACTTCATACTCGACTCGAGGACCCACCAATGGACAACCCTCTGTGAGAACTTCATACTCGACTCGAGGACCCACCAATGGACAACCCTCTGTGAGAACTTCATACTCGACTCGAGGACCCACCAATGGACAACCCTCTGTGAGAACTTCATACTCGACTCGAGGACCCACCAATGGACAACCCTCTGTGAGAACTTCATACTCGACTCGAGGACCCACCAATAGACAACCCTCTGTGAGAACTTCATACTCGACTCGAGGACCCACCAATGGACAACCCTCTGTGTGAACTTCATACTGGACTCGAGGACCCACCAATGGACAACCCTCTGTGAGAACTTCATACTCGACTCGAGGACCCACCAATGGACAACCCACTGTGAGAACTTCATACTCGACTCGAGGACCCACCAATGGACAACCCTCTGAGAACTTCACACTCGACTCGAGGACCCACCAATAGACAACCCTCTGTGAGAACTTCATACTGGACTCGAGGACCCACCAATGGACAACACTGTGTGAGAACTTCATACTCGACTCGAGGACCCACCAATAGACAACCCTCTGTGAGAACTTCATACTCGACTCGAGGACCCACCAATAGACAACCCTCTGTGAGAATTTCATACTCGCCTCGAGGACCCACCAATAGACAACCCTTTGTGAGAACTTCATACTGGACTCGAGGACCCACCAATGGACAACCCTCTGGGAGAACTTCATACTCGACTCGAGGACCCACCAATGGACAACCCTCTGGGAGAACTTCATACTCGATTCGAGGACCCACCAATGGACAACCCTCTGTGAGAACTTCATACTCGACTCGAGGACCCACCAATAGACAACCCTCTGTGAGAACTTCATACTCGACTCGAGGACCCACCAATGGACAACACTCTGTGAGAACTTCATACTCGACTCGAGGACCCACCAATGGACAACCCTCTGTGAGAACTTCATACTCGACTCGAGGACCCACCAATGGACAACCCTCTGTGAGAACTTCATACTCGACTCGAGGACCCACCAATGGACAACCCTCTGTGAGA
Organism: Hypanus sabinus; assembly: GCF_030144855.1. NCBI lineage: Eukaryota > Metazoa > Chordata > Chondrichthyes > Myliobatiformes > Dasyatidae > Hypanus > Hypanus sabinus. The sequence continues at coordinate 582,906 of NC_082736.1, forward strand.
ACTTCATACTCGACTCGAGGACCCACCAATGGACAACCCTCTGTGAGAACTTCATACTCGACTCGAGGACCCACCAATGGACAACCCTCTGTGAGAACTTCATACTCGACTCGAGGACCCACCAATGGACAACCCTCTGTGAGAACTTCATACTCGACTCGAGGACCCACCAATGGACAACCCTCTGTGAGAACTTCATACTCGACTCGAGGACCCACCAATGGACAACCCTCTGTGAGAACTTCATACTCGACTCGAGGACCCACCAATGGACAACCCTCTGTGAGAACTTCATACTCGACTCGAGGACCCACCAATGGACAACCCTCTGTGAGAACTTCATACTCGACTCGAGGACCCACCAATGGACAACACTCTGTGAGAACTTCATACTCGACTCGAGGACCCACCAATGGACAACCCTCTGTGAGAATTTCATACTCGACTCGAGGACCCACCAATGGACAACCCTCTGTGAGAACTTCATACTCGACTCGAGGACCCACCAATGGACAACCCTCTGTGAGAACTTCATACTCGACTCGAGGACCCACCAATGGACAACCCTCTGTGAGAACTTCATACTCGACTCGAGGACCCACCAATGGACAACCCTCTGTGAGAACTTCATACTCGACTCGAGGACCCACCAATGGACAACACTCTGTGAGAACTTCATACTCGACTCGAAGACCCACCAATGGACAACCCTCTGTGAGAATTTCATACTCGACTCGAGGACCCACCAATGGACAACCCTCTGTGAGAACATCACACTCGACTCGAGGACCCACCAATGGACAACACTCTGTGAGAACTTCATACTCGACTCGAGGACCCACCAATGGACAACCCTCTGTGAGAACTTCATACTCGACTCGAGGACCCACCAATGGACAACCCTCTGGGAGAACTTCATACTCGACTCGAGGACCCACCAATGGACAACCCTCTGTGAGAACATCATACTCGACTCGAGGACCCACCAATGGACAACCCTCTGGGAGAACATCATACTCGACTCGAGGACCCACCAATGGACAACCCTCTGGGAGAACATCATACTCGACTCGAGGACCCACCAATGGACAACCCTCTGGGAGAACATCATACTCAGTTTGAGTGACCACGCTGCCGTGTTCTAAAATGGAAGTATTTGGTACAGTGTATTGAAACAGTTGGACAGAGTGAATGAGATGTTTAGAAAGTAAGGTGAGTGCTGTTGCTCTGATTGGAATATAGGGAACAGTGGTTGTTGGGAATAGTGGGAGTGTGGTATTGGAGATCTCGAGTTCTCTGGCCAATTCCTTCAGTACGAACTATCTGCAAGAGGAGCTCTGGTCCTACAGAGTTTCACAGCTCAGACTCCTAGACCGAACCCCAATCAGCACCCAAGGGGCCCACCCAGTCATACCACTGCTCTCACAAATGGATGAATGTTGCCACTGACCTCTTTATGTGCATCTCCAGGGCCACACCAGTCCTGGAGCTGTCGGGGGTGTGTTCCACTCGGACGATGGTATCCAGGAACGTCACTTTTATCTTCCTCAGCACTAGTCAATTAGAAGCAAAATTGAGAAAACCCATTCAGTACAAAAATATCACACGATTCAAACACAGTGCCCTGGTTGGGAGAGGTAACAGCATTCACTTCTCATACCCCAAAATGCTCGGCCACTAACAAACCATTATACCAATCACCTTTGGTTAACGGTGGTCACCAAGTTCAAGTTTAATAGTCATTCAACCACATATAAATACCCATGAACACAGCCAGTGTGCGTGTGTATGTCCCTGAATGTTTCAGCAGTCTGCAGTTGAACACAATGCAGCTTGCCTTCTGCCAGGTCAACACTAGGGGGCAGCACTGACTCCAGCGTTGATGCGGCACCACATTGCCTCTGGTGGGGCACACCAACTCTCACACCTCTCTCCTGGGCAGCTGCATACAGGCTACACTGCAGCTTGAGGCCTGATCCTCACTGCCACCAAGGCCACGCCGCTCCCACAACATCCACCAATAAATTGGTGAATCAGACTTGCAGCATTGCACAATAACGATGTCCAACAGGGTCCTGCAATCACAGGAGAAGCGACTGAGACAATCACTCGTGGTTAGACTGCGCACCGCCTTCGTGCGCCCACTCCCCCGATACCCGCTCTGAATCCAGCAGCAGTACGACCCACACCGACTACAGTTTCTCCACCAATGAGAATTTCGCTGATGGCTTAGACCTGCAATACCTTAACCTCTTAACCTCCAGCAGGGTCTTGCAACCTTAAAAAATGTTTAAAAGGATAACAACTTTGGTTGACCCTGCAGAAGCGGCTGCAATGAAAAGTGCCACCACCTGACGGGGGAATATACACGCAAACGAAGGGTCTCGGCCCAAAGACACTTTATTCCTCTCCATACCTGACCGGCTGAGTTCCTCCAGCATTTAGTGTGTGCTGCTCCTGACCTGACACATGGCCCATCTCAGGCATTGAGGAAGAAGTTGTGGTGAACAGTACCAAGGGCTACCCTGCTCTCCCTATAGTGCCACAGGATATTTGAGTCTCAAAATTTCAAAGATGTATTTCATATCATGTCATACTTCCCTTTACCCCTCTGTAAGTCCCACCCATTCTGATACCAATCTTCATACTTGTTAACACCCCAAATACACATTACACTCACCCACACTGCCCAAATCCAGAACATTTCAATCTCATCAGACTGTTTATTCCCCTCCACTGATGCTGCCTGCCTGCCTGCCCTGCTGAGTTCCTCCACAGAGGGCATTCAGCAGACTGTACTCAGAGTATTGTGAGCAGCTTATCGAAGAAAGGATGTACTAGCCTTGGAGAGGGTCTAGAGCAGTGGTTCCCAACCTTTATTTGACCATGCCCCACCTAATCACCTCTAAAATCCTGATGCCCCCTGTGGTGATATATAATTCTTATTATTCAAAAAGTGAACTCCTATTCACCTGGAGGAAGCCTAAAAGACCATTAACTTTGTTTAAACAAGCTTCCAAACAACATGGCATTCATGAAAGAGAAAAATAAAAGAACCAAAGGTCTGTTAAAGTTCTGAGGAAGAAATTACTAAGAAATTGTAAAAAAAAAAGAACATTGTGATATTAAAATAATAATAATAAATAAATAAAACAATGCCGATTCATTTCTACAGCATACAAAGACAGATACACCGTTTAAAAGAGATGATGCAATGTACACACCTTCACACCACCAAGAACCGAAAGCTACTGCAAAAAGCAGCATTGGCGCGACCTCGTACGAGTTTCTTACGCGTTTGGACTTGTTCATTCGTTCCTTCCTACATCAGTCAATTCATTAATTTAATTATGAAAGCCATTTGACGGTTGTAATGATAGTGATACACTATATATACAGTACACACGCAATTACACATGTGCATACACACAAGTATTTTTATGTATGCATACTGTATATACACATATGTATTAACTTGCACACACACTCATACTCACACAGACTTACTAGAAAAAATTCACTGTTAATAACTCATTCTCGAATTGCCCCCCTTAAAAATCAAATTACCCCCCTGTGGGGCGTACGCCCTACGTTGGGAACCACTGGGTTAGAGGCCAATGAGAATGGTCTTGAAAATGAAAGGGTTAAAGTATGTGGAGTGATCAATACTCACCAGAATGAGGAGAATCTCACTGAAACCTTTTGAATATCGGAAAGTTTCGATAGAGTGAACATAGAATAGACAGGAACGTGGAGAGGATAATGGGGGAGTCTAGGACCAGAGGACACAGATAGAGTGGATGTGGAGAGGATGTTTCCTATAGTGGGGGAGTCTAGGACCAGAGGACACAGATAGAGTGGATGTGGAGAGGATGTTTCCTATAGTGGGGGAGTCGAGGACCAGAGGGCACAGGTAGAGTGGATGTGGAGAGGATATTTCCTGTAGTGGGGGAGTCTAGGACCAGAGGACACAGAGAGAGTGGATGTGGAGAGGCTGTTTCCTGTAGTGGGGGAGTCTAGGACCAGAGGACACAGAAATTTCTCCACTGCAGGAAACATCCTCTCCACATCCACTCTATTTAGGCTTTATTCAATAATTCAATGAGATTATCCCCTCATTATTCTAAAATAAATGAGTATATGCCCAGAGTCAAAGCAAACACTCCTCATATGTTAATACTTCCATTCTCATGAACCTCCTCTGGACTCTCTCCATTGTCAGCACATCTCTTCTCAGATAAGGGGTCCAAAATTGTTTAAAAAACTCCAAGTGCAGTCTGACCAACATCTTATAAAGCCTCCTTATGCTACTGTGGTCTTTCTGTGATCCACTGTATTCCCTCTGATGAAAATGCTCCTGATATTTGAGACAGATGTTTCCCAGATTAACTGATGCCAAGATTAAGGAATGCATTGTTGTTGAGCCACAAATCAAACAGGTCATCAATGACAGGGAATTGCAAGAACTTCTCATGGGACCGGAGAAAATCACATGGAGGGCATAGATGCACTGTGGAGTACATTCTGACAGGCTGCATCACTGTCTGGTATGGAGGGGCTACTGCATTCTGACAGGCTGCATCACTGTCTGGTATGGAGGGGCTACTGCACTTTGACAGGCTGCATCACTGTCTGGTGTGGAGGGGCTACTGCACTTTGACAGGCTGCATCACTGTCTGGTGTGGAGGGGCTACTGCACTTTGACAGACTGCATCACTGTCTGGTGTGGAGGGGCTACTGCATTCTGACAGGCTGCATCACTGTCTGGTGCGGAGGGGCTACTGCATTCTGACAGGCTGCGTCACTGTCTGGTACGGAGGGGCCACTGCATTCTGACAGGCTGCGTCACTGTCTGGTGTGGAGGGGCTACTACATCCTGACAGGCTGCATCACTGTCTGGTACGGAGGGGCTACTGCATTCTGACAGGCTGCGTCACTGTCTGGTACGGAGGGGCCACTGCATTCTGACAGGCTGCATCACTGTCTGGTATGGAGGGGCTACTGCATTCTGACAGGCTGCGTCACTGTCTGGTGTGGAGGGGCTACTGCATTCTGACAGGCTGCGTCACTGTCTGGTACGGAGGGGCTACTGCATTCTGACAGGCTGCGTCACTGTCTGGTACGGAGGGGCCACTGCATTCTGACAGGCTGCGTCACTGTCTGGTATGGAGGGGCTACTGCATTCTGACAGGCTGCATCACTGTCTGGTGTGGAGGGGCTACTGCATTCTGACAGGCTGCATCACTGTCTGGTACGGAGGGGCTACTGCATTCTGACAGACTGCGTCACTGTCTGGTACGGAGGGGCTACTGCATTCTGACAGGCTGCGTCACTGTCTGGTACGGAGGGGCTACTGCATTCTGACAGGCTGCATCACTGTCTGGTACGGAGGGGCCACTGCATTCTGACAGGCTGCATCACTGTCTGGTATGGAGGGGCTACTGCATTCTGACAGGCTGCATCACTGTCTGGTACGGAGGGGCTACTGCATTCTGACAGGCTGCATCACTGTCTGGTACGGAGGGGCTACTGCATTCTGACAGGATGCTTAAACTGTCTGGTATGGAGGGGCTACTGCATTCTGACAGGCTGCATCACTGTCTGGTACGGAGGGGCTACTGTATTCTGACAGGCTGCATCACTGTCTGGTACGGAGGGGCTACTGCATTCTGACAGACTGCGTCACTGTCTGGTACGGAGGGGCTACTGCATTCTGACAGGCTGCATCACTGTCTGGTACGGAGGGGCTACTGCATTCTGACAGGCTGCGTCACTGTCTGGAATGGAGGGGCTACTGCATTCTGACAGGCTGCATCACTGTCTGGTACGGAGGGGCTACTGCATTCTGACAGGATGCTTAAACTGTCTGGTATGGAGGGGCTACTGCATTCTGACAGGCTGCATCACTGTCTGGTACGGAGGGGCTACTGTATTCTGACAGGCTGCATCACTGTCTGGTACGGAGGGGCTACTGCATTCTGACAGACTGCGTCACTGTCTGGTACGGAGGGGCTACTGCATTCTGACAGGCTGCATCACTGTCTGGTACGGAGGGGCTACTGCATTCTGACAGGCTGCGTCACTGTCTGGAATGGAGGGGCTACTGCATTCTGACAGGCTGCGTCACTGTCTGGTATGGAGGGGCTACTGCATTCTGACAGGCTACATCACTGTCTGGTATGGAGGGGCTACTGCACAGGACCGAAAGAAGCTGCAGAGGGTTGTAAATCTAGTCAGCTTCATCTTGGGTACTAGCCTACAAAGTACTGTGGACATCTTCAGGGAGCTGTCTCAGAAAGGCAGCGTCCATTATTAAGGACCTCCAGCACCCAGGGCACGTCCTTTTCTCACTGTTACCATCAGGGAGGAGGTACAGGAGACTGAAGACACACACTCAGTGATTCAGGAACAGCTTCTCCCCCTCTGCCATCAGGGAGGAGGTACAGGAGCCTGAAGGCACACACTCAATGATTCAGGAACTGCTTCTTCCCCTCTGCCATCAGGGAGGAGGTACAGGAGCCTGAAGACACACACTCAGTGATTCAGGAACAGTTTCTTCCCCTCTGCCATCAGGGAGGAGGTACAGGAGCCTGAAGACACACACTCAGCGATTCAGGAACAGTTTCTTCCCCTCTGCCATCAGGGAGGAGGTACAGGAGCCTGAAGACACACACTCAGCAATTCAGGAACAGTTTCTTCCCCTCTGCCATCAGGGAGGAGGTACAGGAGACTGAAGACACACACTCAGTGATTCAGGAACAGCTTCTCCCCCTCTGCCATCAGGGAGGAGGTACAGGAGCCTGAAGACACACACTCCACGATTCAGGAACAGCTTCTTCCCCTCTGCCATCAGGGACGAGGTACAGGAGCCTGAAGGCACACACTCAACGATTCAGGAACAGCTTCTTCCCCTCTGCCATCAGGGAGGAGGTACAGGAGCCTGAAGACACACACTCAGTGATTCAGGAACAGCTTCTTCCCCTCTGCCATCAGGGAGGAGGTACAGGAGCCTGAAGACACACACTCAGCGATTCAGGAACAGTTTCTTCCCCTCTGCCATCAGGGAGGAGGTACAGGAGCCTGAAGACACACACTCAGCGATTCAGGAACAGTTTCTTCCCCTCTGCCATCAGGGAGGAGGTACAGGAGCCTGAAGACACACACTCAGCGATTCAGGAACAGTTTCTTCCCCTCTGCCATCAGGGAGGAGGTACAGGAGCCTGAAGACACACACTCAGCAATTCAGGAACAGTTTCTTCCCCTCTGCCATTGGATTCGTAAATGGACATTGAACCCTTGGACACTACCTCACTTTTTTAAAAATATCCAATATTTGTGTTTTCTGTAGATTTGATGTACAATTATTTATTTATTTTCTCTTCTATATATTAGGTATTGCATTGAACTGCTGCTGCTAAGTTAACCAATTTCACGTCACGTGCCGGTGGTGATCCTGATTCAAGGATGTTGTTGAAAATTTTCTCCGCAACTGTGAGGCAACAGCTCTGTCAACTCTACCGGGGTCCCGGATCAACAGCAAGCCTTCCGCAGACTCATTCTCCTGTACAAGATGATGGAACGCGAGATTTCTGCTGCTGTGCTGTAGGCATTTCATTTTAGCCTTTCTGTAAGAGCAGTCTTTCTGTCCTGCTTTCAGCCTGTTTGGGTTTGAGCTGAGATAAGGGGAGGCTTTGTTGTTCAGCTGAGGAGTTGGGGGAAGGTTCTACAGGACGCAGCATGAGCTGGAAGAAATGAGGTAAAAAGATTCCTCTTGCACAAGGTGCTTTGTGCAGACGAATGTCTTTAAGAGGGAAGATCCAATATTCTTGCGGGAGCGCCATTTGTTCCCGATGGATTTCGAGCGATGTTGAAAGGTGATGTGTGGTTTCACATGCACTGAGGGCCCAGCGTGCAAGTAGCAGATGAGTTCAAGATCAGCTCCAGCTTAAGAGTACATTTGACTGTTTAAGGATACTGGGCCTTTCTTTCCTTGAATAACTGTCTGCTTCAGTCAACATTCTGAAATATACTCCTTCATAATTGTATGCAGCATAAGATCTGTTACTTCTTGCCGACAGGCATTTGCCAGGGGCAGTAAATCACAGGACATCCAAACAAACTGGGGCTTGAGAGGGCAAGACTTCCCAACTTCGGGGATTTGGCGGGACCAAAGTTGGGTACGAAACCTGAAATAGGTGGGTTTCTCTCCGCAGAGTCCGTGGCTGTCAGCGGAGGGCTAACGAGCCGCATTTCCAGATAGCCCAGTAAAAAGGTGCTTCAACTGGTAATGCCATTTCCATTACACAAGTGTAAAGGAGACAGAGCAATTGTTGCTCCAGGAAAAAAACAATTAGACGAGAATACAAGTTAAAAAACACCATAAATACTAAAGCATGAGAAACAGTAATACAGAGACTAAACGTCCATACAGCAACACTCGGCACAGCAGACTGACAGGAAAAGTGATAAAGCAGTGGTAGCTGCGGGGTGTTGATCAGACTTACTTTAACTGTTTGAGCCTGCTGTTCCTGGCGTGAGGCTACAAAGCCTCCTCCCTGATGCCAGTGGGACAAACAGACCGTTAACAGAGTGGCTGGGGTCTGGCATGATGTTCCTTGCCCTTCTCCACCCCCTTTCCGTATATATTGCTCCTTGTAGGAGCTTGCAGCACACCAACTGGCTGGCCTGCCCTACTTTACGACCTCAAGGTCATAATATCATAGGGCTACAGGCCCTTCTCACCCATGGCAACCCAGATGTCCATGGAAGCTACTTCATTTGCCTGCCGTTGGCCCAACCCCTCCTATCCATTTAGCTGTCCAATTGCCTTTCAAAAGTTTTAATTGTAGCTGCCACTATCACTTCCTTCAGCAACTCGTTCCATCGTCACACCACCCTCTGCGTGGAAAAAGTTAGCCACACTAACAGTTCCTTCGTACAATAAAATCCTCGAGGAAGACCGCAACCTCCGGGTGATGGCTTTCAATGGCAACTCCTTTGTTTGCATCTAGGGAAACAGCTCTACTTCTATCTTTGCTACCTCTCCTTCCCTTTCAGGATTCCTTCTGAAGGCCCAGAGTTACACACTGACTTCGGTTCTTTGCGGAAATGGGACCTGCTCTCAGGGCCTCACCACCGGCCGTTTCTCGGTATCCCAAGGATGCGGCCTGGAGCACACATTAAGGGTGCCGGATTTTTGTGGCTCTGAAGATTGACCGATTTAAGGTCGGTGCCCCTGACCGAGGAGTCGTGGGAGAACACAGAACGTCGGGATATCGTGGGCCTGAGCCTTTCTGGGGCCAACTCTCTGGGCGAGGGTTTGGGGAGGGGGAGAGAGAGAGAGAGAGAGAGGACCCTCATTGCTGCCCCAAATTCCAGCAGTGTGACTGTTAGCTAGTGCAATAGACACTTGCCCACAAAATCTACCTTGTTCTGACCTTGTACCTTACTGTCTCCCTGGACTACACTTCTCTGTAGCTGTGACACTGCATGTTGTGTTCTGTTATTGATTTACCTTGATCTACCTCAATGCACTGTTGCAAAGAATTGATCTGTGCGAACGATGGACGAAACAAGACTTTCTCTGTCTTTCAGTACACTTGACAGTCGTAAATCAATTAACCTGAAGATGGAGCAGACGCCTCAGCATCAGCAGCCTGGGTTCAATTCAACCATGATCTACATTCTCCTCACAACCACAAGGGTTTCCTCCCACATCTCAAACAAGTACGGGTCAGTACATGAACTGGTCACTGGGACGGCATGTTTGGCAGGTAGGACACAGGAGCAGAATTGGGCCACCTGACTATTCCAGCTGCTCTGCCATTCCCCCACTACAGGAAACATCCTCTCCACATCCACTCTATCTGTGTCCTCTGGTCCCAGACTCCCCCACTATAGGAAACATCCTCTCCACATCCACTCTATCCGTGTCCTCTGGTCCTAGACTCCCCCACTATAGGAAACATCCTCTCCACATCCACTCTATCTGTGTCCTCTGGTCCTAGACTCCCCACTATAGGAAACATCCTCTCCACATCCACTCTATCTGTGTCCTCTGGTCCTAGACTCCCCCACTATAGGAAACATCCTCTCCACATCCACTCTATCTGTGTCCTCTGGTCCTAGACTCCCCCACTATAGGAAACATCCTCTCCACATCCACTCTATCTGTGTCCTCTGGTCCTAGACTCCCCCACTATAGGAAACATCCTCTCCACATCCACTCTATCTGTGTCCTCTGGTCCTAGACTCCCCCACTATAGGAAACATCCTTTCCACATCCACTCTATCTGTGTCCTCTGGTCCTAGACTCCCCCACTACAGGAAACATCCTCTCCACATCCACTCAATCTGTGTCCTCTGGTCATAGACTCCCCCACTATAGGAAACATCCTCTCCACATCCACTCAATCTGTGTCCTCTGGTCCTAGACTCCCCCACTACAGGAAACATCCTCTCCACATGCACTCTATCTGTGTCCTCTGGTCATAGACTCCCCCACTATAGGAAACATCCTCTCCACATCCACTCTGTCTGTGTCCTCTGGTCCTAGACTCCCCCACTACAGGAAACATCCTCTCCACAGCCAATCTACTGAGGTCTTTCAAAATTCGACAGGCTTCAAGAAGGTCACCCCTCATTCTTCTGAATTCCAGAATCAATTGATCCTCACACAGTCACCTTGTCATTCCCAGAATCATTCTTCAGAAACCTCTCCAATGTCAGCACATCCTTTCAGAGATAAGGGGCCAAAGTAGCCACCGTGGTCCATCCCTCACTGTGATACACTGGCTGAGAGCTTTTCTTTGGCTGCTGGGGATAACCTGAAGCAAGGTTGGTGCTGGGTTGACCAGGTGACAAGCCCCCCCCCACACTTACCAGTCTCGATGGTCTGTGCAAACATCTCCAGCCCCTCCAGGGGCTGCGTGGGCTCCTCGGACTGCTCCTGCAGGCACTCTTTGGCCAGCTGCATGCTGGTGGTCATGCACGATGACCAGCTGGGAGACTCGGTCCCTGGGGCTGCAAGAGGGAGACAGAGTGTATCAGCAACAGGGTCAGGCACTGCGAGGGGGGCAGCGTAAGCAGCGGCAGAGAACGCAGTTCCCAAATACACCTCAGGGGAACGCGCCATTGTTCTCCCAACACTACAAGGGAACAAGCTAGGAATATGGGAATCTGCGAAGTGATTCCCCTGGAAGGTCGAGCTTGAGGGTTAAAAGCAGTGTGGGGCAACAGAGGGAATCCCTGACCACAGATCCCTCAAAGTTGGTAGGACTTTGGTCTTCATCAGTCAGGGACTGAGTTCACAAGCCACCAAGTAACGGTGCTGCTCTATAAAACTCTGGTTAGACCACACAGAGTATTGCGTTCAATACCGGTCCCCTCATTATAGGAAGGATGTGGAAACTTTAGAGAGGGTGCAGAGGAGATTTAACAGGATGCTGTCTGGATTAGAGAGGGTGCAGAGGAGATTTACCAGGATGCTGTCTGGATTAGAGAGGGTGCAGAAGAGATTCACCAGGATGCTGCATGGATTAGAGAGGGTGCAGAGGAGATTTACCAGGATTCTGTCTGGATTAGAGAGGGTGCAGAGAAGATTTACCAGGATTCTGTCTGGATTAGAGAGGGTGCAGAGGAGATTCACTAGGATTCTGTCTGGATTAGAGAGGGTGCAGAGGAGATTTACCAGGATTCTGTCTGGATTAGAGAGGGTGCAGAGGAGATTCACTAGGATTCTGTCTGGATTAGAGAGGGTGCAGAGGAGATTTACCAGGATTCTGTCTGGATTAGAGAGGGTGCAGAGGAGATTCACTAGGATTCTGTCTGGATTAGAGAGGGTGCAGAGGAGATTTACCAGGATTCTGTCTGGATTAGAGAGGGTGCAGAGGAGATTTACCAGGATTCTGTCTGGATTAGAGAGGGTGCAGAGGAGATTTACCAGGATGCTGCCTGGATTAGAGAGGGTGCAGAGGAGATTTACCAGGATTCTGTCTGGATTAGAGAGGGTGCAGAGGAGATTCACCAGGATGCTGCTTGGATTAGAGAGGGTGCAGAGGAGATTCACCAAGGTACTGCCTGGATTAGAGAGGGTGCAGAGGAGATTTAACAGGATGCTGCCTGGATTAGAGAGGGTGCAGAGGAGATTTAACAGGATGCTGCCTGGATTAGAGAGGGTGCAGAGATTTAACAGGATGCTGCCTGGATTAGAGAGTATGTCTTATGAACCCCATCACAAACAAGAGAAAATCTGCAGATGCTGGAAATCGGAAAAGAGTACAAGAAGGACACTGTGGACGTTTCGGGATGAACAAAGATGAGGAGTCAGAGTTAGAAGGTGGGCGGAGGGGGAGGAAGAAACAAGAAGATGGGTGAAACTGGGAGGGGAGGGGTTAAATAGAGCTGTGAAGTTGATTGAGGAAAGAGATACAGGGCTGGAGAAGGTGAAATCTAATAGGAGAGGACAGAGAGGGAAAGGGGGAGGAGCATCAGAGGGAGGCAAGGAGATGAGGTGAAAGAGGGAAAAGGGAATGGAGAAGGGGATGGGGGACATTACCAGAAGATTGTGAAATCACTGTTCATGCCGTCAGGTTGGAGACTAGCCAGATGGAATAGAAGGTATCCTCATCATGACAGCAGAGAAAGCCAGGGATAGACATTGTAATGGGAATGGGACGTGGAATTAAAATGGGTGACCGCTGGGAGATCCTGCCTTCTATGGCGGGCGGAGCATAGTTGCTCGGTGAAGCGGTCTCCCGCTGTCTGCGTCGGGTCTCACCGATATACAGGAGGCCACGCCAGGAGCAATGGATGCAGTAGGTGACCCCAACAGACTCTCTTGTGAAATGTTGTCTCACTTGGAGAGAGACCAATGACGTCGTACGATACTGCACAGAGTGATGACGTCATATGACACTGCACACAATGGTGATGATGACGACGACTGGGGGTATAAATTTAAACAGAGGAGGGAAAGCTTTCAAAGGGACACTGGAGGTGCAGAGGGTGGTGGTTGATATAGAATGACGTGGTGGAGGTGGGTATGATTAGGACATTCGAACTGGTAATGGATAAGGAAGGTTTGGAGGGACACAAAGGGTGTTCAGCCATGCTGGATGCCCCGAAACACCAAACCAATTGGCTCTTGCTTTTTAAGATGCCGTTTTCTTCAGAGACTCGGAATCCAAGCCTGCTGGAGGCCAGGAACTAAGTGCAGGAAGGTGGGAGCAAAAGGGCTTTGTTTAATTGCTCGCTATGCTCAGTGTTGTTCTGCAAAACATTGCAGCCAAGCTATGTTGGTGCTGGAATACTGAAAGGCCGAGAAAGGGTTGGGGAATGGGACCAGTAGACACAGCCTCAAAATACCATACAGATAGAGTGGATGTGGAGAGGATGTTTCCTATAGTGGGGGAGTCTAGGACCAGAGGACACAGATAGAGTGGATGTGGAGAGGATGTTTCCTATAGTGGGGGAGTCTAGGACCAGAGGACACAGATAGAGTGGATGTGGAGAGGATGTTTCCTATAGTGGGGGAGTCTAGGACCAGAGGACACAGATAGAGTGGATGTGGAGAGGATGTTTCCTATAGTGGGGGAGTCTACGAACGGAGGACACAGGTAGAGTGGATGTGGAGAGGATGTTTCCTATACTGGGGGTATCTAGGACTAGAGGACACAGACAGAGTGGATGTGGAGAGGATGTTTCCTATACTGGGGGTATCTAGGACTAGAGGACACAGACAGAGTGGATGTGGAGAGGATGTTTCCTATAGTGGGGGAGTCTAGGACCAGAGGACACAGATAGAGTGGATGTAGAGAGGATGTTTCCTATAGTGGGGGAGTCTACGAACGGAGGACACAGGTAGAATGGATGTGGAGAGGATGTTTCCTATACTGGGGGTGTCTAGGACTAGAGGACACAGACAGAGTGGATATGGAGAGGATGTTTCCTGTAGTGGGGGAGTCTGGGACCAGAGGACACCGATAGAGTAGATGTGGAGAGGATGTTTCCTATAGTGGGGGAGTCTGGGACCAGAGGACACTGATAGAGTGGATGTGGAGAGGATGTTTCCTATAGTGGGGGTCTAGGACCAGAGGACACAGATAGAGTAGATGTGGAGAGGATGTTTCCTATAGTGGGGGTCTAGGACCAGAGGACACAGATAGAGTGGATGTGGACAGGATGTTTCCGATAGTGGGGGAGTCTAGGACCAGAGGACACAGATAGAGTGGATGTGGACAGGATGTTTCCTATAGTGGGGGAGTCTAGGACTAGAGGACACAGATAGTGGATGTGGAGAGGATGATTCCTATAGTGGGGGAGTCAAGGACCAGAGGACACAGATAGCGTGCATGTGGAGAGGATGTTTCCTGTAGTGGGGGAGTCAACAACCAGATAGAGTGGATGTGGAGAGAATGTTTCCTATAGTGGGGGAGATTTTGAACAATTTCTTTTCTTCGGTATTCACTAAGGAGAAGGATATTGAATTGTGTGTAAGGGAAACAAGTAGGGTAGTTATGGAAACTATGATGATTAAAGAGGAGGAAGTACTGGCGCTTTTAAAGAATATAAAAGTGGATAAGTCTCTGGATCCTGACAGGATATTCCCCAGGACCTTGTGGGAAGTTAGTGTAGAAATAGCAGGGGCACTGACAGAAATATTACAAATGTCATTAGAAACGGGAATGGTGCGGGAGGATTGGTGTATTGCTCATGTTGTTCCTTTGTTTAAAAAGAGTTCTAAGAGTAAACCTAGCAGTTATAAGCCTGTAGGTTTGACGTCAGTGGTGGGGAAATTAATGGGAAGTATTCTTGGAGATGGTATATATAATTATCTGGATAGACAGGGTCTGATTAGGAACAGTCAACATGGATTTGTGCGTGGAAAGTCATGTTTGACAAATCTTATTGAATTTTTTGAAGAGGTTACTAGGAAAGTTGAAGAGGATAAAGCAGTGTATGTTGACTATATGGACCTCAGTAAGGCCTTTGACAAGGTTCCACACGGAAGGTTAGTTAGGAAGGTTCAATCGTTAGGTATTAATATTGAAGTAGTAAAATGGATTCAACAGTGGCTGGATGGGAGATGCCAGAGAGTAGTGGTGGATAACTGTTTGTCAGGTTGGAGGCTGGTGACTAGTGGTGTGCCTCAGGGATCTGTACTGGGTCCAAATTTGTTTATCATATACATTAATGATCTGGATGATGGGGTGGTAAATTGGATTAGTAAGTATGCAGGTATATGTAGGTGGCGTTGTGGATAATGAAGTAGGTTTTCAAAGGTTGCAGAGAGATTTAGGCCAGTTAGAAGAGTGGGCTGAGCGATGGCAGATGGAATTTAATGCTGATCAGTGTGAGGTGCTACATTTTGGTAGGACTAATCAAAATAGGACATACATGGTAAATGGTAGGGCATTGAAGAATGCAGTAGAACAGAGTAATCTAGGAATAATGGTGCATAGTTCCCTGAAGATGGAATCTCATGTAGATAGGGTGGTGAAGAGGGCTTTTGGAATGCTGGCCTTTATAAATCAGAGCATTGAGTACAGAAGTTGGGATGTAATGTTAAAGTTGTACAAGGCATTGGTAAGGCCAAATTTGGAATATTATGTACAGCTCTGGTCAATGAATTATAGGAAAGATGTCAACAAAATAGAGAGAGTACAGAGGAGATTTACTAGAATGTTACCTGGGTTTCAGCACCTAAGTTACAGGGAAAGGTTGAACAAGTTCGGTCTTTATTCTTTGGAGCGTAGAAGGTTGAGGGGGGACTTGATAGAGGTATTTAAAATTATGAGGGGGATAGATAGAGTTGACGTGGATAGGCTTTTTCCATTGAGAGTAGGGGAGACTCAAACAAGACGACATGAGTTGAGAGTTAGAGGGCAAAAATTTAGGGGTAACACGAGGGGGATTTTTTTTTTTACTCAGAGTGGTAGCTGGGTGGAACGAGCTTCCAGTAGAAATGGTAGAGGCACGTTCGGTATTGTCATTTAAAAAAAATTGGATAGGTATATGGACAGGAAAGGAATGGAGGGTTATGGGCTGAGTGCAGGTCAGTGGGACTAGGTGAGAGTAAGCGTTCGGCACGGACTGGAAGAGCTAAGATGGCCTGTTTCCGTGCTGTAATTGTTATACGGTTATTTAGTCAGGGGATAGTGGATCTGCAGAACTCATTGCCACAGATGGCAGTGATGGTCAAGACATTGGGTCTATTTAAAATGAGATTGGTAGATGTTTGATTAGTCAGGGTGTGTAAAGTTACGTGGAGAAGGCTGGAGAACAGGATTGAGAGGGTCACGGGGAGACGGGGGTCGAGAGGGAGGGTCACGGGGAGACGGGGGTCGAGAGGGAGGCCCTGGGGAGACGGGGGTAGAGAGGGAGGCCCCGGGGAGACGGGGGTAGAGAGGGAGGCCCCGGGGAGACGGGGGTCGAGAGGGAGGCCCCGGGGAGACGGGGGTCGAGAGGGCCCCGGGGTCGAGAGGGAGGGAGACGGGGGTCGAGAGGGAGGGAGACGGGGGTCGAGAGGGAGGGAGACGGGGGTCGAGAGGGAGGGAGACGGGGGTCGAGAGGGAGGGAGACGGGGGTCGAGAGGGAGGGTCACGGGGAGACGGGGGTCGAGAGGGAGGGTCACGGGGAGACGGGGGTCGAGAGGGAGGGTCACGGGGAGACGGGGGTCGAGAGGGAGGGTCACGGGGAGACGGGGGTCGAGAGGGAGGGTCACGGGGAGACGGGGGTCGAGAGGGAGGGTCACGGGGAGACGGGGGTCGAGAGGGAGGCCCCGGGGAGACGGGGGTCGAGAGGGAGGCCCCGGGGAGACGGGGGTCGAGAGGGAGGCCCCGGGGAGACGGGGGTCGAGAGGGAGGCCCCGGGGAGACGGGGGTCGAGAGGGAGGCCCCGGGGAGACGGGGGTCGAGAGGGAGGGTCACGGGGAGACGGGGGTCGAGAGGGAGGCCCCGGGGAGACGGGGGTCGAGAGGGAGGCCCCGGGGAGACGGGGGTCGAGAGGGAGGCCCCGGGGAGACGGGGGTCGAGAGGGAGGCCCCGGGGAGACGGGGGTCGAGAGGGAGGCCCCGGGGAGACGGGGGTCGAGAGGGAGGCCCCGGGGAGACGGGGGTCGAGAGGGAGGCCCCGGGGAGACGGGGGTCGAGAGGGAGGCCCCGGGGAGACGGGGGTCGAGAGGGAGGCCCCGGGGAGACGGGGGTCGAGAGGGAGGCCCCGGGGAGACGGGGGTCGAGAGGGAGGCCCCGGGGAGACGGGGGTCGAGAGGGAGGCCCCGGGGAGACGGGGGTCGAGAGGGAGGCCCCGGGGAGACGGGGGTCGAGAGGGAGGCCCCGGGGAGATGGGGGTCGAGAGGGAGGCCCCGGGGAGACGGGGGTCGAGAGGGAGGCCCCGGGGAGACGGGGGTCGAGAGGGATAATAGTGGGGTTGTCATTGGTGCTTGCGACACTTGCTGGGCACTCCCATCACTTGCTGAGGTTGTGTTGGTTGTTAACACAAACAACGTACTTCACTGTACATGTCATAAATAAATGTCAATCCTTGAATATTTGTTTTAAATGACTACTGCGTCTGCAAGAGACGAGGAGATTGTGCCTTGCTGGGTGCTGGGCCGGGCTCAGCTTACCAAAGCAGTACTTGGGTCTGCATGTGATCTGCAATCCCGACACCTCCACGGTACAGTTGTCAGTGATGAGGGCAGACCAGGGGATGGTCACTGAGATGCTGCTGATGAAGCCATCCGTCATCTCCAGAGGAACACCCAGAGAGTCCAGGAATTCGTTCAGGGACTGCGAAGGAAAGGGAGGGAGTGTTACCACCTGAGAGACCTCCAACCCCTTCATGACAGCCCAGAGTCCTCCAACCCCTTCACGACAGCCCAGAGTCCTCCAACCCCTTCACGACAGCCCAGGGTCCTCCAACCCCTTCACGACAGCCCAGAGTCCTCCAACCCCTTCACGACAGCCCAGAGTCCTCCAACCCCTTCACGACAGCCTAGAGTCCTCCAACCCCTTCACGACAGCCCAGAGTCCTCCAACCCCTTCACGACAGCCCAGAGTCCTCCAACCCCTTCACGACAGCCCAGAGTCCTCCAACCCCCTCACGACAGCCCAGAGTCCTCCAACCCCTTCACGACAGCCCAGAGTCCTCCAACCCCACAGAACCACACGACAGCCCAGAGTCCTCCAACCCCTTCACGACAGCCCAGAGTCCTCCAACCCCTTCACGACAGCCCAGTCCTCCAACCCCTTCACGACAGCCCAGAGTCCTCCAACCCCACAGCACCACACGACAGCCCAGAGTCCTCCAACCCCACAGCACCACACGACAGCCCACCACAGAGGCGCTCAGGCTGCCAACCAGAGCCCATTAGACACAAGAGCACAATTCAGCCACTCGGTCCATCGAGTATGGTCCACCATTCCACACACCCTGACTGAACAAGAACCCACCGATCTCCACTTTAAGTATACAAAATGACTCTAGCTCCACAGCCATCACTGGCAATTAATTACACAGATTCACCACATTCCAGCTAAAGAAATACCTCCACATCTCTTTGTAAAGCCATGTTCAGGTATTTTGAGGCTGTGTCCTCTGGTCCTAGACTCCCCCACTATAGGAAACATCCTCTCCACATCCGCTCTATCTGTGTCCTCTGGTCCTAGACTCCCCCAGTACAGGAAACATCCTCCCACATCCACTCTATCTGTGTCCTCTGGACCTAGACTCCCCCACTATAGGAAACATCCTCTCCACATCCACTCTATCTGTGTCCTCTGGTCCTAGACTCCCCAAGTATAGGAAACATCCTCTCCACATCCACTCAATCTGTGTCCTCTGGTCCTAGACTTGCCAAATATAGGAAACATCCTCTCCACATCTACTCTATCTGTGTCCTCTGGTCCTAGACTCCCCCACTATAGGAAACATCCTCTCCACATCCACTCTATCTGTGTCCTCTGGTCCTAGACTCCCCCACTACAGGAAACATCCTCTCCACATCCACTCGTATCCGTGTCCTCTGGTCATAGACTCCACCACTATAGGGAACACCCGTGTATCCACGTCCACCCTATCTGTGTCCTCTGTTCCACCATCCGACACTCCCGTGTGTCCCCGTCCACTGGACCGACACTCCCGTGTGTCCCCGTCCACCATCCGACACTCCCGTGTATCCCCGTCCACCGGACCGACACTCCCGTGTATCCCCGTCCACCATCCGACACTCCCGTGTGTCCCCGTCCACCATCCGACACTCCCGTGTGTCCCCGTCCACCATCCGACACTCCCGTGTATCCCCGTCCACCATCCGACACTCCCGTGTGTCCCCGTCCACCATCCGACACTCCCGTGTATCCCCGTCCACCGGACCGACACTCCCGTGTGTCCCCGTCCACCGGACCGACACTCCCGTGTATCCCCGTCCACCATCCGACACTCCCGTGTATCCCCGTCCACCATCCGACACTCCCGTGTATCCCCGTCCACCGGACCGACACTCCCGTGTGCCCCCGTCCACCGGACCGACACTCCCGTGTATCCCCGTCCACCATCCGACACTCCCGTGTATCCCCGTCCACCATCCGACACTCCCGTGTGTCCCCGTCCACCGGACCGACACTCCCGTGTGTCCCCGTCCACCGGACCGACACTCCCGTGTATCCCCGTCCACCATCCGACACACCCGTGTGTCCCCGTCCACCATCCGACACTCCCGTGTGTCCCCGTCCACCATCCGACACTCCCGTGTGTCCCCGTCCACCATCCGACACTCCCGTGTGTCCCCGTCCACCATCCGACACTCCCGTGTGTCCCCGTCCACCATCCGACACTCCCGTGTGTCCCCGTCCACCATCCGACACTCCCGTGTGTCCCCGTCCACCATCCGACACTCCCGTGTGTCCCCGTCCACCATCCGACACTCCCGTGTGTCCCCGTCCACCATCCGACACTCCCGTGTGTCCCCGTCCACCATCCGACACACCCGTGTGTCCCCGTCCACCGGACCGACACTCCCGTGTGTCCCCGTCCACCATCCGACACTCCCGTGTGTCCCCGTCCACCGGACCGACACTCCCGTGTGTCCCCGTCCACCATCCGACACTCCCGTGTATCCCCGTCCACCGGACCGACACTCCCGTGTGTCCCCGTCCACCATCCGACACTCCCGTGTGTCCCCGTCCACCATCCGACACACCCGTGTGTCCCCGTCCACCATCCGACACACCCGTGTGTCCCCGTCCACCATCCGACACACCCGTGTGTCCCCGTCCACCATCCGACACACCCGTGTGTCCCCGTCCACCATCCGACACACCCGTGTGTCCCCGTCCACCATCCGACACTCCCGTGTGTCCCCGTCCACCATCCGACACACCCGTGTATCCCCGTCCACCGGACCGACACTCCCGTGTATCCCCGTCCACCATCTGACACTCCCGTGTGTCCCCGTCCACCATCCGACACTCCCGTGTGTCCCCGTCCACCATCCGACACTCCCGTGTATCCCCGTCCACCGACCGACACACCCGTGTGTCCCCGTCCACCATCCGACACACCCGTGTGTCCCCGTCCACCGGACCGACACTCCCGTGTGTCCCCGTCCACCATCCGACACTCCCGTGTATCCCCGTCCACCATCCGACACACCCGTGTGTCCCCGTCCACCATCCGACACACCCGTGTGTCCCCGTCCACCGACCGACACACCCGTGTATCCCCGTCCACCATCCGACACTCCCGTGTGTCCCCGTCCACCATCCCATACTGATAGAGCGGATGTGGAGAGGGTGTTCCCTATAGTGGGGAGTCTAGGACCAGAGGACACAGACAGAGTGGATGTGGAGAGGATGATTCCTGTGGTGGGGGAGTCTAGGACCAGAGGACACAGATAGAGTGGATGTGGAGAGGGTGTTTCCTATAGTGGGGGAGTCTAGGACCAGAGGACATAGATAGAGTGGATGTGGAGAGGATGATTCCTGTGGTGGGAGAGTCTAGGACCAGAGGACACAGATAGAGTGGATGTGGAGAGGATGTTTCCTATGGTGGGGGAGTCTAGGACCAGAGGACACAGATAGAGTGGATGTGGAGAGATTTTTCCTATATTGGGGGAGTCTAGGACCAGAGGACACAGATAGAGTGGATGTGGAGAGGATGTTTCCTATAGTGGGGGAGTCTAGGACCAGAGGACACAGACAGAGTGGATGTGGAGAGGGTGTTTCCTATAGTGGGGGAGTCTAGGACCAGAGGACACAGATAGTGTGGATGTGGAGAGGATGTTTCCTATATTGGGGGAGTCTAGGACCAGAGGACACAGATACAGTGGATGCGGAGAGGATGTTTCCTATATTGGGGGAGTCTAGGACCAGAGGACACAGATAGAGTGGATGTGGAGACTATGTTTCCTATAGTGGGGGAGTCTAGGACCAGAGGACACAGATAGAGTGGATGTGGAGAGGATGTTTCCTATATTGGGGGAGTCTAGGACCAGAGGACACAGATAGAGTGGATGTGGAGACTATGTTTCCTATAGTGGGGGAGTCTAGGATCAGAGGACACAGATAGAGTGGATGTGGAGAGGATGTTTCCTATATTGGGGGAGTCTAGGACCAGAGGACACAGATAGAGTGGATGTGGAGACTATGTTTCCTATAGTGGGGGAGTCTAGGACCAGAGGACACAGATAGAGTGGATGTGGAGAGGATGTTTCCTATAGTGGGGAGTCTAGGACCAGAGGACACAGATAGAGTGGATGTTGAGAGGATGTTTCCTATATTGGGGGAGTCTAGGACCAGAGGACACAGATAGAGTGGATGTGGAGACTATGTTTCCTATAGTGGGGGAGTCTAGGACCAGAGGACACAGATAGAGTGGATGCGGAGAAGATGTTTCCTATATTGGGGGAGTCTAGGACCAGAGGACACAGATAGAGTGGATGTGGAGAGGATGTTTCCTATAGTGGGGGAGTCTAGGACCAGAGGACACAGATAGAGTGGATGTGGAGAGGATGTTTCCTATAGTGGGGGAGTCTAGGACCAGAGGACACGGATACGAGTGGATGTTGAGAGGATGTTTCCTATAGTGGGGGAGTCTAGGACCAGAGGACACTGATAGAGTGGATGTGGAGAGGATGTTTCCTATAGTGGGGGAGTCTAGGTCCAGAGGACACAGATACAGTGGATGTGGAGAGGATGTTTCCTGTAGTGGGGGAGTCTAGGACCAGAGGACAGAGATAGAGTGGATGTGGGGAGGATGTTTCCTGTAGTGGGGGAGTCTAGGACCAGAGGACACAGATAGAGTGGATGTGGAGAGGATGTTTCCTATAATGGGGGAGTCTAGGACCAGAGGACACAGATAGAGTGGATGTGGAGAGGATGTTTCCTATAGTGGGGGAGTCTAGGACCAGAGGACACAGATAGTGTGGATGTGGAGAGGATGTTTCCTATATTGGGGGAGTCTAGGACCAGAGGACACAGATAGAGTGGATGCGGAGAGGATGTTTCCTATATTGGGGGAGTCTAGGACCAGAGGACACAGATAGAGTGGATGTGGAGACTATGTTTCCTATAGTGGGGGAGTCTAGGACCAGAGGACACAGATAGAGTGGATGTGGAGAGGATGTTTCCTATATTGGGGGAGTCTAGGACCAGAGGACACAGATAGAGTGGATGTGGAGAGGATGTTTCCTATAGTGGGGAGTCTAGGACCAGAGGACACAGATAGAGTGGATGTTGAGAGGAAGTTTCCTATATTGGGGGAGTCTAGGACCAGAGGACACAGATAGAGTGGATGTGGAGACTATGTTTCCTATAGTGAGGGAGTCTAGGACCAGAGGACACAGATAGAGTGGATGCGGAGAAGATGTTTCCTATATTGGGGGAGTCTAGGACCAGAGGACACAGATAGAGTGGATGTGGAGAGGATGTTTCCTATAGTGGGGGAGTCTAGGACCAGAGGACACAGATAGAGTGGATGTGGAGAGGATGTTTCCTATAGTGGGGGAGTCTAGGACCAGAGGACACGGATACGAGTGGATGTTGAGAGGATGTTTCCTATAGTGGGGGAGTCTAGGACCAGAGGACACTGATAGAGTGGATGTGGAGAGGATGTTTCCTATAGCGGGGGAGTCTAGGTCCAGAGGACACAGATAGAGTGGATGTGGAGAGGATGTTTCCTGTAGTGGGGGAGTCTAGGACCAGAGGACAGAGATAGAGTGGATGTGGGGAGGATGTTTCCTGTAGTGGGGGAGTCTAGGACCAGAGGACACAGATAGAGTGGATGTGGAGAGGATGTTTCCTATAATGGGGGAGTCTAGGACCAGAGGACACAGATAGAGTGGATGTGGAGAGGATGTTTCCTATAGTGGGGGAGTCTAGGACCAGAGGACACAGATAGTGTGGATGTGGAGAGGATGTTTCCTATAGTGGGGGAGTCTAGGACCAGAGGACACAGATAGAGTGGATGTGGAGAGGAAGTTTCCTATAGTGGGAGAGTCTAGGACCAAAGGACACAGATACGAGTGGATGTGGAGAGGATGTTTCCTATAGTGGGGGAGTCTAGGACCAGAGGACACTGATAGAGTGGATGTGG
Organism: Hypanus sabinus; assembly: GCF_030144855.1. NCBI lineage: Eukaryota > Metazoa > Chordata > Chondrichthyes > Myliobatiformes > Dasyatidae > Hypanus > Hypanus sabinus. Next base: position 606,497 of record NC_082736.1, read on the forward strand.
AGAGGATGTTTCCTATAGTGGGGGAGTCTAGGTCCAGAGGACACAGATAGAGTGGATGTGGAGAGGATGTTTCCTGTAGTGGGGGAGTCTAGGACCAGAGGACAGAGATAGAGTGGATGTGGGGAGGATGTTTCCTGTAGTGGGGGAGTCTAGGACCAGAGGACACAGATAGAGTGGATGTGGAGAGGATGTTTCCTATAATGGGGGAGTCTAGGACCAGAGGACACAGATAGAGTGGATGTGGAGAGGATGTTTCCTATAGTGGGGGAGTCTAGGACCAGAGGACACAGATAGTGTGGATGTGGAGAGGATGTTTCCTATAGTGGGGGAGTCTAGGACCAGAGGACACAGATAGAGTGGATGTGGAGAGGAAGTTTCCTATAGTGGGAGAGTCTAGGACCAAAGGACACAGATACGAGTGGATGTGGAGAGGATGTTTCCTATAGTGGGAGAGTCTAAGTCCAGAGGACACAACATCAGAATAGACGATGTCTTTAGAACAGAGATAAGGAGTAATTTCTTTAGCCAGAGAGTGGTGAATCTGTGGAATTCCTTGTCACAGGCATCTTTCTGGACATCACAGGGGACCATCTTTATTCAAGGCAAAGGTTGTTTGATTCTTGTTTGGTCTGGGCATGAAGCAATACGGGGAGATGGCAACAGATTGGGTCTGAGAGGAAAACTGGACCAGCCATGACAAAGTGGCGGAGCGGATTCGATGGGACAAATGGCCTAATTCTGCTCCTCTATCATGGTCTTAATAGAATAACCGTAAATCCTGAGAACTACAATGTACAGGTAGCAGTCAGAGACACAGGCCGGATGTACGCACATAATGTGTCACTGGGCGAGGGTGCGGTGGGTGTACGTACGTAATGTGACACTAGGCGAGGGTGCGGTGGGTGTACGTACGTAATGTGACACTGGGCGAGGGTGCGGTGGGCGTACGTACGTAATGTGACACTGGGCGAGGGTGCGGTGGGTGTACGTACGTACTGTGACACTGGGCGAGGGTGCGGTGGGTGTACGTACGTAATGTGACACTGGGCGAGGGTGCGGTGGGTGTACGTACGTAATGTGACACTGGGCGAGGGTGCGGTGGGTGTACGTACGTAATGTGACACTGGGCGAGGGTGCGGTGGGTGTACGTACGTACTGTGACACTGGGCGAGGGTGCGGTGGGTGTACGTACGTACTGTGACACTGGGCGAGGGTGCGGTGGGTGTACGTACGTAATGTGACACTGGGCGAGGGTGCGGTGGGTGTACGTACGTAATGTGACACTGGGCGAGGGTGCGGTGGGTGTACGTACGTAATGTGACACTGGGCGAGGGTGCGGTGGGTGTACGTACGTAATGTGACACTGGGCGAGGGTGCGGTGGGTGTACGTACGTAATGTGACACTGGGCGAGGGTGCGGTGGGCGTACGTACGTACTGTGACACTGGGCGAGGGTGCGGTGGGCGTACGTACGTAATGTGACACTGGGCGAGGGTGCGGTGGGCGTACGTACGTACTGTGACACTGGGCGAGGGTGCGGTGGGTGTACGTACGTAATGTGACACTGGGCGAGGGTGCGGTGGGTGTACGTACGTACTGTGACACTGGGCGAGGGTGCGGTGGGTGTACGTACGTACTGTGACACTGGGCGAGGGTGCGGTGGGTGTACGTACGTACTGTGACACTGGGCGAGGGTGCGGTGGGTGTACGTACGTACTGTGACACTGGGCGAGGGTGCGGTGGGTGTACGTACGTAATGTGACACTGGGCGAGGGTGCGGTGGGTGTACGTACGTAATGTGTCACTGGGCGAGGGTGCGGTGGGTGTACGTACGTAATGTGACACTGGGCGAGGGTGCGGTGGGTGTACGTACGTACTGTGACACTGGGCGAGGGTGCGGTGGGTGTACGTACGTAATGTGACACTGGGCGAGGGTGCGGTGGGTGTACGTACGTAATGTGACACTGGGCGAGGGTGCGGTGGGGCAGGTCAACGGCGGGAAATGTTAATCAATACATTGAAGACACTCACGGAGTGAGATGAAAAGGAAGTGAAGAACACGGATCCTCATGTGCAGAGCTAAAGAAGGGCATTTCATAAGCCCTCCCTCATTGTGTGAAATGCAAATTCTTTGCACAGAAAAGGAGCCCCCCCCCCCCCCCCTCCACAGCCGAGCCAGGTTGTGGTCCACGCAAACACGGACACCTTCCAGCAAAGCGACTGGATGATGGTGCGATTACAGCTCTGCTCCTCCTTCCACCCACAGCCTGTGGGCACAGAGCTCTTAGCCCCATCAACAGCCAGCTCACTTAGAAAGAGGAAACTGAAGGTTCATTGGAGGATGAGAATTGGAGGGGGTCAGCAACTTTTAATTCCTCAGTGTTACTGTTTCAGAGGAATTATCCTGGGTCCATTGCACAGACAACACAGCAGTGCCTCTACTTCCTTAAAAGTGCGCAAAGATTCGACGCATCATCTTAAACTTTGACCAACTTCTATAGATGTCCTGCTATGGAAACATCAATGCCCTCG